>NW_026886333.1:0-76953 GCF_032173495.1 Musca vetustissima
AGGAATTAAAAGATTCCGTTTCAACAAAAAGTTTGCAAGTATCCTTATTCAGGGTTAAGGATCAGTATATTTCCCCAAACGGAGGCCTGGAAATTTCTATAAACTTTATTTTCAATTTTGTTCTTGCAAAATAGTCAGTATGAATCCCTGTTTGTTGTTTTTATAAAAAATAACTATTTATTAGTGGGGAATGTTTGGCATTGTCCGCCGAGGGGTAAGGCAGGGAAGACTATAGTTTCGGATCTCGCCACTGATCATCATCAGTTCCCTCAGTTTTTTGGGATATTCTAAGCTATTTATTGCTTCTTTACAAAAAACCTTTCATACCCAAATGCCTTTTGTGACAATTCGAAGTTCATACGTTACCAGCCTCACAAGAAACATTGGACCTAAACTTCGTTCACACAATGACTAATATTAAAAAAAAAGAGTTTGGAAGGTTTAAAGTATCGTAATGATATCTTTTCTGTATTTATGTCTGAATCTGCGGTCAGAAATTGTCACCATAGCAGTGTCGAATGGACATTTTTTTGGTGTCAATTTTGAAATATCTATACCGTTCCGTTCTCATTTTTCCCAGAGTAATTTCAACACTATTTTATTAAAACAAATAAGCAAATTAAAAAAAAATGTTCATTCTACGATCTTGCATAACAAATATATTTAGGTAATTGTACCGTTTAGAGAATTCCTTCGACCTTGGAACAATTTTAACCAGAAGTGCTGTTGCATCATTTCGTTTCCACCATCCATCTATTTTAGAAGGCACTGACATTGTTTCATCGTCGATTCAAAGCAATAAATATAGTAACACTTTTCATAGCAATACAATATGACCTTTCGCTGAACACCACACGCATTACTAATGGTGGCATTATCTCCTTTAAATCAATTTTTATACTGAAAACGCCGAAATGTTACCTGTACCGCTGAAAGATTGACAAAAACAATAAATATGACATATTTGAGTTCGTAGAAAATCTAATTGACTAACCATTTAAATATTTATAAACATACTGAATATTTATGCTTGTAGGAATTTCATGAGTTGATGATCTCTATCGCTGTACTCAGCAACTTTGGTGTTTGACATCCACGTATTATTGACCCGTATAATATCACCGACGATTTCCGTAAACTGGCAATTATTTCATTTTGACGTTGAAAATTATTTTTTTGTGTATTTTCCATTTTTTAATTCTTTTTTTGCATAATGCAACTTTTCACTTTCAGAAACACAATAACAATGAATAAAATGCATTCGATTTGTTCGTGTTGCTGCTGATTTGAACACATATGAATACAAATTGAAAACGTTCGTTGTCATATTCTCAGATTTGACAACGTCCGGTGTCATATTTTCAAACATGACAACGCATCCTGGTCAAATACTAGGAATTATAAACGGCTGTTGACAAATTGACAACAAGGGTCATCAAAACCAAAGTGACAACGCTTGATGAAAAATCGAAAACGAACGGTGTTAATTTCACAAAGTGTTTTTCCCTAAGTGTATAGCTCTGCAATATATGTCTCTGTACTGGAGGCTTTGTAGAAAATATAATATGTATTCCTAATATGTATTATTAGATTTTAATAGTTCTTTATAATTTGTGGATTGTTTTCTCAATAAGTCTATCATAGGACTCATAACATTTTGAACTAACATTTATATTTCCCACGAGTCTATGTTACTACAAGATTTGAAACGAAAATAATTCTAAGTGGAATACAATAATCATTAATAATAATAACTGTTCGGTCACACCTATTGCCTGGTACCAAAAATAGCCTCCAATTGAAGCTAACTAATTGGCAGATATGTTTTTAGAGAAGAAGATTTTGTTTCGTACTTGAATATAAACTTCCCAGAGCTCTTGAATAAATGATGAGATGAACAACTTCAAACTGTTCTCATTAAATGCTGTTTCTTTTTGTCGGTCTTAAAGGGGGACGATCCATGCCTTGCTTTCCGTTTTGTTTTTTTGTTCTCAACGTAAAATGGCCTAAAGTGATGTTATTTGTGTGATCTGTGTAATCTATTAAACGGCTTTAAATCTCAAAGCATAGACACACAAACACATATATTTAAATCTAAATGTATTTATTGTTTTTATTATTGTTATTGCCATTACAGAGATTCTCTGATGTATATCCATCATTTATAGACCTCCATTAGATGTTTTACGATGTCGTCTTCTCCATAGCCGTTGTGTTTTTTCTCTCTCGTTTGTTTCTTTTTATCTGTTGAACATTTAAAGCGTTTCGTTTCGTTATTTTGTTTTATTTGACAGTTAATTAACATTTTAATTTGTTGAGTTCATTAGCGAAACGATTAATGACTCTATTTTTTCTTTTTTCGAAATTGAACAGATTTTTGACAAGCGAAGTAAGCAGACAGTTGGTCAGTTTTTGTTGTTGTTGTTGTTTGGTTTTTATTCTTGTTGTACCCTACATTAAGCGCGGTAATTTGTTACAAACACAGTTTGATGTAAACAGTACTGACTTATTGGATAAAAGATCCGACTTCTATAAGAAGACTTCCTCTTTCAATAGGAAGTCCTTCTAGCCTCCTATAAGACGGCATCCTGCTCTTCTATGAGAAGACTTTTAGTATTCTATTAGAAGACCTTCTGGTTTTCTATGCGGTCGCCTTCGGGTTGGTCGAAGTTATTTATATGAATACCTTTTGGGCTTTTTTAAACAGAATTCCGTTCTTCTATAAGGAGACCTTCATGTCCTTCAAGAAGACCTTCTGTCATTTGTTTAAAAGGCCATCTGGAATTTTATAAGGAAAACTGCTGGCCTTCTATAAGAATATTTTTTTGCCGTCAATAAGACGGCCTTCTATTCCGTTTTTCTATAAGAAGACCTTCTGGTCTTATATAGGAAGACCTCCTTTTATAAAAATGCATTCTGGTTTTCTATATTAAGACCTCTTAGTATTCTATAAGAAACCCTTCTGGTCTTCTATAAAAATCCATAAGACCTGCTCTTCTATGAGAAGGCTTTCAGGTATTCTATCCCTTCCGTTCTTCTATAAAAATACCATATGTCTTGTCTTCTATAAGAATACCCGACTGGACCTTTTGGAAAGCCGCTTTGGTCTTCTATTAGAACACCTTCTGGACTTCTACAAGATGACCTTTTGGACTTCTATAAGATGACCTTCTGGTCTTTATATGAAGACCTACTGGACTCTATAAAAATACCTTCTAAAAGAGGACCTTCGGATCTTCTACAAGAAGACCTTCTGATCTTCTATAAGAAGCCCTTCTGGCCTTCTATAGGAAAACCATCTGGTTTTCTATAAGAAGACCTTCTGCTGTTCTATGGAAAGACTCTGTGCTCTTCTGCGAAGGCCCTCTGCACTTTTGTGAGAAGAACTTCTGCTATTCTATGAAAAGGCTTTCTACTCTTCTATGAGAAGACATTGTGGTAGAAGAAGGACTTCTAGACCATTCGGGTATTCTTATATTAGAATACCCGACTTGTCTTCTAAATAAAGACCCCACTGGTATTTTATAAGAAGACTGCAGTGCTTCTACAAGAATGATCTTGAATAGGAGACTCTGGTCTATTACATGAGACTTCGTATCGGAAGTTTCTATAGAATAGGAGACCTCCGTTCGAGGAGGTTTCAATAGAATAGAAGACCTTCATTCGAGAAGGATTCTTTGGAATAGCAGACCTCCGCGCGATGAGGGTTCTAGAAGACCTCCGAATCGGAGGTTAGAAGACCTTCGTATCGTAGGTTTCTATACAATAAAAGTCCTCCGTACTGGAGGTTCCTATAGAATAGAAAACATTCGTTGTAGAAGGCCTCTATAAACTGAAAGGCCTCCGTTCTAGGAGGCTTCTATAGAATAGAAGACCCCCGTTCTACGATGTTTCTATATAATATAGAAGACCACCGTTATAGGAGGCTTGTATAGGAGAATTCTTTTGAATAGAAGATCTCCGCATATTAGATGCTTCCTCCGATCTGATGCTTTTATAGAAAGAATTTATACACTGGAGCTTCTAATGTTTTATGAATTCGAAGTCCTACGTATTTAATCCGTATTGGATTGTAGAAGATCACCGAACCCGAGACTTGAATATGAGACATCTACAGAATAGAAAACTTCTTTACCTGAAGCTACTATAAAATAGTACAATTCCGTTTCAGAGATTTCTGTGGAGTAGTTGATCTCCTTATCGAGAACATTAGTCTCCGTAGGTATTTGTTAATTGCTAGCAGTAGGAGTCCGCTGTTCTACTTTTTCCCAAATTAATTTCTATGTAAATTAGGTTATTTTATTTCTAAGCTAACCAGGGTGGTAAAGCACAGCTGGTTCTTTTTTTAGTAATTTCTTTATTGTGGGTTCACGGTGAAACTATTTAACAGTAATTGAATGAAACAACCCCGTGTTTCTTTTCTAATCACAAAAACTAATCTCCCGTCATCTGGAGTGTTAAAAGGCTGATTAAAAGTTTATTTTTTTATTTCATTGTCCAATTTGTATATCAACTCTTTGTCTTATTAACATCATAGGCAGTCGTCTTTGCGGTTGCCATTGTTAAGAAAAAATTCAAACAGTTTTTTTATTGTTCTATACCTTTTTGTGAAGATTTAACACCAACCAACATTGTTTAATGGTTGTTTCGGTATTTGTGTAACCAAATGTTTCTGTTTCTAGTTATCCACCATTTACCCCTACCCGCTATCTGCCACCTAAACTCATGTCCCCACTTCCAAAAATTTAGATTAGTGCTGCACAACATAAAAATACCGAAACCTCCTACCATCACCACAACACCACCAAGAAGAACAATCTTTGGTTAGAGACTCATAAAAAACAACAACAACAGCAAATCTTTCATCATCATTCCGCCGAAGATAGACAAAACTTCTCTATTCAGTCGGTTGGTCGCCGTCTCAAATTTTTATTCCAGCTGTGATAAAAATCTTAAACGACCACTTAAATGGTTTTGTTTTCAAAACTGTTTCTGTTTTTCTTCATTTTTGCTGAGCCCAAGACAAAGCTGTTCAAACACAAACGTAAATGACTGAATGCCGGTCGAAGAACCAAACAATCAAGCTGGTTGGCTGGCTTGAAAAACGGTAATAGTATTGAGTTGAAAACAATCCATCGGATGCCGAGAAGAAGTCTACATTCAAGAACAGTGCATTTGATGAAAAAGTGTAACGTGTAATAAACCGGATATATAATTCTTAGTTTTATAACTTCCACCTAGGGACATGGGGTGTAAATATTTCTACCGGAAATATTATAATATGTTCTCGGTCGTTATAATAGTATTTTTAGTAAGATGCCTATCTCTTCCGTAATCTATCTGGCATCCCAATAAAATAACATAACTATCTTGATTTTTGGATAATGTGTCCTGTTTCTATAGAACTTTTGGTCTACTCGAAAAAAAAAATCTTCTGGGGGGTTTCTATATTGCGATGCGTGAGAAAAATTGTAACGCATCGCGTAATTGGTACTCTCTAATTCGTTTTCGTATCTCCTTTTGCATCTAGTTCACGCAAATGTGGCATCATCGCACTCTGTAATACGAAAACGTATGTCAAACTCGTTCGTTAAGCGCAAATATCTTGCGTTAACAAAATAGCAAACGCAAAGGAAGCGAAACATATAAGTAAGCTCAATTAAATTTTTTATTTATATATAAATTGTAAATTATTTTAAGTAAAAGGGAAAAAAGTCACAGTTGCAGACTCAGCAAAGTCAGTTCCTAACTTAAGTAGATTTTATGGGGCAACACAGTGATTTGGCAAAGGGACAGTTGCAGAGTTCAAATGCCAAACAACGCGCCAACAATTTGTGGACAAAACTGTCTGATGACCTCAATTCAAATTGACCTCCTGTAAAAGATGTCGGTGGTTGGATTTATATAAAATGTGAAACTATGTGTGCATATTTACAGGTTGGTGTTGATAACCACCTTGTCCAAGCAATTTCAAAGCAGCGGCCTTTTTATTGGAGTTGGAATTGTTGTGGATCTATCTGGAAAGACGAGCGTTTAATAAATACATAAACGAATCTTTATTGAGACGAACATTTTGTATAAATCTATAAAAATTAAATATTTGAAAACGTTTGTCACATAATACGTACTTCTATTTTAATACCCGTGGTCACTTAGGGAGAATATATTTGATCGATCTCATAAAATTCTTTTTTTTTTTGTTTTTAATTCGTTCATCATTTTTGTTTAAAAAACACTCGTACCACCAAAATATATTTTCATTTAAAATTTGTTTGACGTTTCCTTTTTTCAGTCTTCGTTATTGTTTACTTTGTGGCGACAGTGTTGCCCTATTTTCGATTTAATTTGCGAATGCGTTTGCGTGAGCGTTACAGAGTACCAAATTGTACTCTTAACGCATTTAGCTTTCGCATCGCACTTGCTTTCGCAACGCAATACAGAGTAACCCCCCTGGTCTTCTATAAGCAAATAAGGGGTTTTATAAGAAACGTTCTTGTCTTATACAAAAAGACTTTCTGAAGTTTTAAAAGAAGATTCTCTTTTCTTACTACAAAATGTTTTACTATTTTCGATATTAGTGGATTCTATAGAATAGACAATATCTGTGTGGGAGGATTGTATAGAGAGTACAAGAGACGTAGAATCTTATATAAAAAGACCATCTGTTTTTTTTATGAGATCCTCTGGTATTCTATTAGAAATCATTAAGGTCTTCTCTAAGAATGTATTTTATTTTCGATAAGAAGTTTGCGAAATACCCCTTTTTTATCTGTCTGACCACTATATGAAAAACTTCCGTTCTACTCAGGGATAAGAATCTCACTGGTCTTATATAAAAACATCTTCTGGGTTTTTATAAGAACGTTTTAGCAAATAATTGAAAATTTTCGTTACATGAGATTTTTATAGAATATATACGGATCGATGGAGAAGAATACTTCTATAGAATAGAATATATACTAAGTTTCTATAAAATAAAAAAAACACCGAATAGAAATCATCTATTGAAAAGAAGATCTCCGCATAGGCGGCTTCTATAGAATTGGGGACTTTTATAGAATAGTAAACATTAGAATAGGAGACTTCAATAATAATGAAGACTTCCAAATAGGATATTTAAATACGTATTAAATACAAGCTCTAAAACATTGGGTCACAAAGGGTTAAAAAAATCTTTATGCACTCCGATTAAGAAAATAGGGATTTAGGACGGGTTAATCAAAAATTCGTTTTCGCTTTTCAAACTTCAGCGAAGACTTGAGGCAAGAAATTGTAGTGTACCTCTCAGAATAGGCCATATGATGTTGTTGAAGAGGAACAGTCACAGCGTGACTAGTTTTGCGAAGAAACAGGCGACTTTCGTTGGTTTTGGTTCGCCTTCGAAGAACTACACGGTCGATTACTGTTTTGTTTGGGGTCCATTTTTGTAGATCTTTGATTTCTCAGTTGTGACGACCTTATAAACGTATTTCGAAGCACCGCGTTCCTATTTTTTCCACATTTCTTTGCATCAATCGAACTTTTTCGGGCGGGTTTTAAATTTTGCACGATACAAGGAGTACAAGGCCCGAAATGCTCACGAGTACTTCTTCTGCCACATGCCGATATTGTATTATCAGCTCAGACACGACTTCCAAACTGCTTCAGGAATGAGTGTTCTGGACCTTGTCGTAACTAAAATAACGCATGTTATAAAGGAAGGAATGAACTGTATTACAATGTTTTAAGTGGTATTAGCCGGGTAAATATGGTAATATGGTATTAGCCGGGTAAATAACCTTTTGTGGGTATTTATTTGATATTTACCATATTTATTTTACACCCTATTTCCGGGTATCTGTTCTCAAGTGGATGATTTTAAAATACATTAAACACGTGGGTATATACTGCCGTACCACGGATATATTATATAATGTAATGATTATTATGTGTTACCAAATCTAGTCTCAATGTAATATGTTCTCACACTTCCCACTGGGTGTTCTAGACCACAAATGCACAAAATAGTTCGATAGCGGTGAAGGCTAAACACATAGTCTCTTTATTCTCTTTTCGTCAGTAATTTTTAATGATGATCTCTCAGTTTCGCTCTTCTCACAATTCTACTCAACGCCTAATGTTGAGTATGTATTGTTTTATAAGATGCGATATAACGACTATCGCTTATAGCGACCAATTTCTCCGGTTGTTTAGTGATATTTAGGTTTCTCATTTTTTGTTGTAAATCTTCCTATCAAAATGTATAAATATTAGGTTGGGAAAAAATAAATCCATTATTTTTATATGAAATATAGGACTTTATTTAATAACATGCTTCGGAATGTCCGCTTTGGACCAAATATGCACCGTTTTGTTGTCATTTTAAAGGTAACTTCATATTGCCTCTCTCATAGAAGTTCTGCTCTCTATTTGCAAAAAACTCTAGTAGTCGATTTTCACAATCCTCCCTCCATACCATATTTTATCATTAAAGAATTTTTGCAATGCAAGAAAAAGATGATGATCCGGACTGTATTGCGGACGCATTAAAACTTCCAAACCAAGCTCCCGAAGTTTCTGGCGAGTCATTGTAGATGTGTGTGGGCTAGCGTTGTCCTGGTGGAACACGACACCTCTCCTGTTGGGCAATGTGAGAGGTGCATCTTTAACATCAAAAATTGTTGAACGGAATCTACGAAACCAAAATTACCCATAATTGGCTGTTACAGTGTCAGAACCATAAACACCATTGACAATTTTAGCCGCGTGGCATGCCTTTTCGCCTTTGTCAAAGAAAAACTGTGAAATATACCGAATTTTCTCTTTGTTCACTTCCATTTTAACACCCTGTAACTCACAACTGAATGCACAAAAGAAAAAACAGCAATATAATTTTTACTGTGAAATGTCACCCTTCCAACGAGCATAAATCTGAAATTGTTTGATCGATATTTTACGAGAAATCTATCAGTAGAGCCATCTGCCGAAAAAATAATGGATTTCTTTTTCCCCAACTAACATTATAATTTATTGGGATATATGACGGTACCCTTCCGTGATTTGGGGACGTTTTTTCAACCAAATTGTCTGTAATGTATATTTTCTATTTTCATTGTGTAGAATACCTCCCTGCCAAGAAACATAAACCTTGGGGTACGTTTAGCTTGTGAACTAAGGGAGCTCCCATATAGTGTTTTTTGGAGATTTTGGGAACAAATTGGAATAGTTTAATATTTTAAGTTTTCGGTCCAAGTGTCTGGGTTTTATGGGCGTGTTTTTCAACGAATTGCCTCTAAATTTATATTTGATCGAACTTAGCCTTAAATTTAAACATTCTTCCCCAATTGATTAAGAGTTTTTCGTAACGTCTCTTTGATATTTTAGAAAAGGTATAATAAGTTCTCAAACTATTTTTCAATAATCTGTCATTCGGTATGCACTGTACCTCTAAACCTGCGAAATAACTAAAACAAAAAAATTATGGTTAAAAATACGCAATCATTTTAGAAAGAAGTTGAAGATGAAGAAACTTTGTGCTTGCCTCTTTTTCTGTGGGTTCAGTAAATTCTTGAAAAAAAATAAAACGAACAGAGCTAAACGACGTTGTTCAATTGCCTAAGATGACGTCGTTAATAGTGTAGATTATACGCTTGATATTTACTATTCACTTATATTGACCAAGAAGCCAAGTCCGGCCTATGACGGACGAAACACTCTTGTTCTTCATCTCCAACTACCATGGAGACAAGCGCAACAGCAGCAGCAGTCATCAGCCAACTAAACAAGCTAAAAGACTCAATTCACTTCAACACTCACTTGAAGTCACATCTTCTTTTCTCGAAGAAAACGACAACAACAAAAATGAATAGACGAACTGAATAGACGAACTCTCTTCTCTGTCTGCCAGCCTAATCGTCTGTTGTTACTTTTGCTTCTAGACGAACTAAAGTGCTGTTGTGATTTTCTGCCATTGTTGTTGCTGCTTATTCCCCTGGCTGCCTGGTTGTTGCTTCTTTTTATACCGGCACTGGGTCAGTAGATAATTGGGTCGTTTACTTTACCGTCGACGAAGACGATGACGACGACTACTTCTACTTCATTGCTGACTCTGGTTTGTGTTGCCGGGTTTTGTTGCTTGGTTGGGTAGTTGCTTCTCTTGGCATGGCTGACTGACTAGTTGCTGTTTGTTGTGTGTTGTTGAGATTTTGCAGTAAACCAACCATCCAACCAGCCGTTTAACTAACAAACCTTGCTGCATCTTCTTTTTCTTATAGACCAGACTAAATTGAAGTGTAAACAATTTGTTGTTGTATCTCTGGCAAAGTAGTGTTGTTGTGGTAATCTTATTTAGTTGATTCTCAAAGTGAAGTTCTTAGTTCTTCGTCGATGTATTTTTTTTTTTCTTTTGTTTTTCGGACAGACTTTTTGTAGATGGATGGTATGACTGGTAGATATGGGGGTATTTGGTGGTGGTTCAGAATATTCTTTCACTTACTATTTCGTTTGTATATTATTGTTATTTTTTATTTTCAATTTTCTTTTTTCCATTTCCATTTCAATTTCCTTTTTTAGAATGGATTGGGGGAGTTTTTTTACAAAATGAAAATGAATATTATTCGTGTCCCAAATTAAAAGATATAATTATAGAGAAATATAAATTAACTAGCATATACCCGCTACTACGTTAGCTAATGTGAGATGTATTTAAAACCCTATACCGACCATTATTAAAATTTTAGAGCCATTTGGTACATATGTTCTCCTATAGTACGAATTTCCAACACTTCCCACATACCCTAATCTTAATTCCAAATTTCAGGATTCTGTCGGTTCACCTAAATGCAATTTGTATCACATTTAGTACCACTTAGAACACATAAGTACAAATTTCCGTTACTACCTATATAATGCAATCGTGACCCTAAATCCTACACCTCTGCAATGATCCTGATTCCAAATTTCATTGTTCTCGCTCTATCGGTTCACCTAAACCAAATCTTGCCAATTATAGTACGATTTAGCACTTTTCGTACACATAAGTAAAAAAATAAGTACATATCCCAATCCGACGGTAACATTAATTTCAAATTTCATGATTCCAGCTCGATTTGTACCTCCGAATTAAATTTGTACCAAATATATAGGAGGTGATGCAAATGTGGTATACCCATTTGTTTTTAGATTGCCAAATTTTTATTTTTTATCCGATTAAATTGAAATTTTGCACTTAACATGCTACATGTGTTGTCTTTCCATGTATCAGTTTGAAAATAATATTATTCTAACAATTTAAGAGATATTTGAGAAAATATTTGAAATCCCATAAAAAGTGATTTTTAAAAAAGTGCAGATAATGTGGTATACCACATGATGTTAATGTGGTATAGTATAATTTTCACTTCTAATTGATATCTTTTATAATTTATTGTTTTTAATGAATGCGAATTAGCTCGAGATTTATGTCTGTTAAGATTTTTAACGGATACGTTGAGTGCAACTTTAATTTTTATTCTATAATAATTTCTACACATGGCAATATCTAATTTTTGTATGGAGAAGTTGTTAAAACTCATAGCCTTTGTTTTTCATCCTTGTGATTCATGGTAGTACGAATGTTTCACATAGTAATGAGATTTTGTCTAGTTCTGGCCTTTTTTCATGCAGAATCAAGGTATACCACATTACCTACACTTGTGTTTACTGAAGAAATGTCTAGTTTTTTTTCCTAAATTGGTGATTTTGTGGTGCAATCGCTCATATTATTTGATTTTTAGTTCATACTAATTATTTTAATGCTTTAGTAATAAGGATTAAATTACATCCGTAAAACAAGAAATTATTTTTAAACTTCAACCGAAAAAAGTCAATTTCATGAAAAATTTTATTTTTGGTACTGATTCTCAACGTGATTTAAATAAATTTAACAGGTCATTGCTATCTTATTTTTTTGAGAACAGCAAACTATAGAACATGTTTCAGTTATTCTAAAATTTTCAGTTTACAAAAAAAGTGACTATACCACATCACCAACCTATACCACATTTGCATCACTTCCACTAGTACCATGTAGTACTTTTCGTACACATAAGTACATGCTTTCAAAACCATCTCCTTAACTAGACCCTACATCTCAACCCTAATTCGCATTCCAAATTTCAAGTTTTTATCTCTATCCATTCACATGCTACGAAATTGTACCAAATTTGGTACATTTTAGTACTTTTCGTCTACTTATAGTTCTTTGCTATATCTATTCTATGCTCCATCAGTGACCTTCATTTTAAATTTAAGAGTTCTAGCTCTACTGGTTCGACAAATACAAATGGTATCACTTTTAGTACTTTTAGTAGAACCCAACCTTATATGTCACCTTTGGACCAAGAGTGACTCTCACCCCAAATTTCAAGATTCTAGCTTCAGCCGTTTCGTATGGGCGTTGATGAATCGTTAAGTCAGTCAGTCAATAACATTGCTCTTTTGGTCCAAAGGTGACAGATAAATTTGGTACAATTTCGTAGCATGTGAATGGATTGAGCTAAAAACTTGAAATTTGGAATGCAAATTAAGGTTTAGAAGCAGGGTTGATATGAGGAGTGTTTGGAAAGCGTGTACTAATCTGTACGAAAAGTACTATATGGTACAAATTTGATTTGGATGTACAAATCAAGCTGGAATCCTGAATATTGAAAGTAACATTACCGTCGGAGTGTAGGATTGGAATATGTTTTTGGAAATTTTTACTTATGTGTACGAAAAGTACTATAATTGGTACAATTTGGATTTGGGTGAACCGATAGAGCTGGAACAATGGAGTTTGGGGTTAGGATCATTTTAGGGATGTAGGATTAGGGTCAGGATTCAGTTTAACAAATTAAGACTTATGGGTACTAAATTATAAATAGAGCAAGAATCATGAAATTTGGAGTCCGGATCACTGTTAAGGTGTAAGATTGAAATATGTAGAAAGTTTTAGAAATTTGTACTAAAGTGTACTAAATTTGGTACAATTTAAATTGTGGGTGAAGCAATAGAGTTAAAATCATGAAATTTTGATTTAGGATCACTGTGGAGGTGTAGGATTGGGGTATGAGAAAGTTTTGGAAATTGGTACTATTGTGTACTAAATTTTTGTACAATTTGAATTGCGGGTGCAATAATAGAGTTGGAATCCTGAAACTTGGATTTAAGATGACTGTGGGGGTGTAGGATTGGGGTATGTAGGAAGTTTTGGAAATTGGTACAACTATGTACTAAATTTGGTACACTTTGAATTGCGAGTGCACCAATAGAGTTGGAATCCTGAAACTTGGATTTATGATGACTGTGGGGGTGTAGAATTGGGGTATATAGGAAGTTTTGGATTGTGGGTGAACCTATGGAGTTTGAATCCTGAATCTTGGGTTTAGAATCACTGTTGGTGTGTGGGATTGGGGATTTAGAAAGTTTTGGAAATTCGTACTACTGTGTACTAAATTTGGTACAATTTAAATTGTGGGCGAACCAATAGAGTTGGTATCCTGAAATTTGAATTTGGAATCATTGTGGGGTGTAGAATCGGGGTGTGTGTTTTGTTGGATGGTTGAACAGGGTACTTATGGGAATTATGTGTGCTAAATGGAAAATTTTTATTTGGGTGAACCTTTAGAGCTCGAATCGTGAAATTGGGAACTTAATGGTACTCAAATTTAATTTATGGTCGATTTTAATGTGTGAATTGGTTTTTCTGACATATGCAGTTTGCTGTGAACATAAAATAATATGTTAATACATTTTTAAATATTTCCTACATTCACTAACGAAGTTGCGGACATATGCTAGTATATATATATATATATATATATATATATTTTGTTTTTGTTTTAAATCTAAATATTAATTAATTTTTTCTCTATTTTTCTTTTCATTGCCCATTGTTCTTCAAAACATCAGGTAAGTTTTTAAAATTACATTAAAAATTATATTCTACAGATTTTAATATAAATAACTATTCTACCTACATTTTTTATTTATGCTAAAAAGTGAAAAAATATTCTCGATTTCTGTAGAACTCACAATAATTTTGATTTTATGATTGAATTCCCTCAATTCTTAGAAATGATTCATTTTTCGTGTTCTCCATCGAGTCAGTCATATTTCAATGCCAGCTCACTTAATTAGACGAGAGAGTTGTTTAATAATAATAACAATAACAATAACAACAATAATAAAAACAAATAATTCTTAATCACTTCTTGGCCACCACTTTCCATTATGACAACTCATTTAATCAGCTTAAAAAAAACTTTTCTGGTAAAGTTAATTAGTTCAAAAAAAAAAAAAAAAAAAAAAAAAACACTTGTGTCCACAACAACAAACAAGGTATCAAAGTGGAAATGTGCCATTCCACGATCGTCATTATTATCATCGTTACAAATGTTTCCTCATAATTTTCATTTTTTGTTTTAGCTTTGGGGTAATATCTTCTATTTGTTGTTCTGATTTTCTATATTTTTTTGTTCGACGATTACCGTTAACAAATGAACACACATGTCCATGACTTTAGGCAACCCATATTTGGAAATCTAGTGATAATTAGTCGTCTTTAACTTGTGGCCGAGAAACTACACCAAACCATCAGCTGATAAATGACGAACAACTTCGGCGACTTCTACTTCTAATTATAAAAATACAATTCACAGAAATTGTCGTTTGAAAACAATTTAAACTTTTGTTTTAAAATAAAATCACAACAAACAATAAAAATTATAACAACAATAGTCGCACAGTGGTGAACCCCCCATTTCAAGTCATTGTTTTTGTTTTTAAAACCTACCTAACCCGATGATTTTGAAATTTATAAAAATACATCGTATGGCCCCATTACTTCAGCAGGGGCTCGTCGTTCAACTGTCTGTTCGACACAACCCATTCCGATATTTAGTTTACAAATCTGGATTATATGTTCTTGTAAAGTGTTTTTAGTTTATTTAGAACCTTGTTTGGTTTTTATGTCATACGCACACATCTAAACACACACACACGCACTCATGACATTTTTACAACACTCGCAGTCAATTTGGGTTGCATGTGAAAGTTATGATAGTTTATTTTATTTTCGAGTGAACAGCTCTGGCCCATTTGTTTTTCTTTGGAAAAATATTTTTTGTAAGGGAACAATTTTTGTTAAATTTCTTATTTGACCAGTTAACATTTGTATTACTAATTTTTTTTTGCTTTTACTTGTTCGGTCATAGTTCAACTAATCTCTTGAACCAGATATGAGAGTTACAATTTAAATGAAAATTTTAAAGGGGAAAACGATATTTGGGGTTGGTTTGTTATTCGAGGTCAGTATGTTATTCATTTGTTTGTCGATGTTATTTTTGTTGCTACTTGAACTTGAGGTGAATGTGAAAGTTTTACAAATAATTAGTTTCAAATAACTGTTAATTATGTGTGTCTATGTGTGTTAGAATTCGTACCAAAAAAAGGGAAACTATTTCATTTAAAAATTTTTGGAAATAATATTTTACAAATGGAGAACAAATAGGGGATTTTAAATCTATAACCGGTGTGGTAACATTGAAAACAGAAAATGAACTCCCCTCTACCTATACAACTACCACAGAACTCTATCTTTTGCGGATTTTTATTCCGAGCCTGGGTAATATTTCGTGATAGTTGCACCCTCTTTCCCGATTAGTGGTCAACAGCACCTCTTCCTTACACTGACATATTTTCCGAATATTACTAATATTCAGTACAGTTCTTCTTGTGATGTTCGGCTTATAATTGTAGCCTATAGATCGAATCGAAAAAAAAAACACAAAAATATGTTTTCGGTCCACTTCATCCCAAAATTATTATCTGATCATCACCGAAAATTGTAGGCGTTGTCCTTGACCATAACTGGAACCTCATGGAACATTTCAAAGCGATCCGCGCTATATTTCCGTCTCTAGTGTGGTAATGGGTTGCTAAATAATATCTGAGTACGTAAGTACCTGTATATATTTACGTGTAACACCCACATCCGAATACATACGACAATATAATTGGTATCCATTTAAAGGTAAGCCACTCCTTTTGGATATACTATCAACTTCCCGGCTCTATGTCCCTCAGGAGTAAATATATACGCTGTAGAATACAAATTTTGTCATTTTTCACACAAAAGTCAGGGTCCATTTGACCCGCTAAATATTGACCAGTCTTTATCAAACCAGACACACTTGTTCTTTGGCCCAATCCCCTTCTCCATGTAAAAAAATCGAGATGTTTGGGCCATAATTGCGGCCTCTGGAGCGACCAGAAAAACCGACAAAAATTAAGTATTTGGTACATTTCATTCCCTAAAGATTAACCGATCTTTACCAAAAACAATAGAGATCTTCATTAGGCCGAACCCTTCCTACATGCAAAATTTCGTGAAGATTGGTCCATAACTGTGGCCTGCATCGTGTTTACAAATGATAATGGACAGACGGACGGACGGACACACATGTCTAGATCGACTCAGCTAGTCGAGATATGACGATCGGTATACTTAAAGGTGGGTCTAGGGCCAATATTTCGCGGCGTTACAAACACTTGGGGCTGCACAAAGCTATAATACCCTGACAACATAGTTGTGTAGGGTATAAAAATTAGTTCAAAATATGGATCAACAAATAACAAAAACATTTATTTTGAAAATGAAGGATGCAGAACGATTTCGAATTATACTGAAGAAACTTTTGGGGATTTTGATTTGATTTAGGGATTAAAAAACGTATTTTTGTTATAATGTAAGCGGTTACATCCAAACTTTACATATAAATGCTTGTGCAAACCATATACAATTCAGATAACATTAGAAATATGTATTCTACTTAAATTTTTTATTTACGCTAAGATATGAATGTGAATATTCTCGATTTTTGTAGAACGGTAAATAATATCGATTTTATGTATGAATTCCCTCAATTTTTAGAAATGTTGCATTTTTCGTTAAACCATTAAATCTGTAATTTTCATATGAAGCTAATTGAGTATTCGATATAAGCATATCGGTCGACTTCTTCGGGTACCTTCACTGCAAATAGTCAAAAATTTTAAAATTGCAAATCTCATATAAAGAGAAGAGTATACGATTTGATCTAAACATAGTCATGATTGCGATGTGTCCGGATTAACTTAGCATTCGCATTTAATTTTTTATGAGTCTGCTATAAATTACACACGAATTCTTACTCCGCAAATCTGGCAAAAAGATCATGAAAAAACTTCCGATATATTTGCCGAAAATATAAAGGCGATAAGCTTACCGAACGCTTCAACAGACGAAGACATTCTAGTATGGATCAAATAATTTTCTAGATAAGTTTCTAAGCAATAAGAATTCTATGTCGATTATGCCATGTCCGTCTGTCTGTTAAAATTACGAGAAAGCATTTTGGCATCAAGATAGCATTTTGGCATTTTCATCTAATTCGTGGACTTCCCCTTCTATGGGAACCATCAGTATGCTCGTTTTTATATGCCTTTTGAGCTGGGGCATTTTCATTCATGCGCACAACATGGCCTAGCCACCGTAGTCGCTGCAGATCAATACGATGTTCGCGTATAAATTGTAAAGCTCGTGGTTGATTCGACGCCGATATTCACCGTCGACGCTGATCGGCCCGTAGATCTTTCGGAGAATTTTTCTCTCAAACACCCCAAGAGCTGCCTCATCTGCTTGCGCAAGTACCCATGCTTCTGATCCATATAAACTGCTTACTTAGACCATAGTAGCATCTGTTGGCCATCACAATCCTTCTCCGAATTTCAAAACTGATGTCATTCGTTTTATTTATGGCGCTACCAAGGTATATAAAGTCTTTAATTACCTCGAAGTTCCACAGTTGGACGTCTTGCAATGTTTGACCCATTATATCGATGCCATCGGCGTAGGCGAGTAACATGTGTTGTTTGATGTACAGAGTGCCATTTCTGTTCACCTTTGTGTCTCGTATGACCTTTTTCAGCAGCATGTTAAAAAGATCACACGACAAACTGTCATCTTGTCTGAATCCTCGTTCGGTATTGAAGGCCTCCGATAGGTCCTTTCCGACTTTAACTGCTGACCTCCTGCAAAGCCGTATTAATTATACAGGAATGCCGAACGTAGACATGGCTTGAAACACCTCTGAACGTATAGGGCTGTCGAATTCGGCTTTATAGTCGACAAATAGGTGGTATGTGTCGATGTGTTTTTCGTGGGTCTATTCCAGGATTTGGCACAGAGTGAAAATCTGTCAATGGTGGATTTGTCAGGTCTGAAGCCACATTGGAATGGTCCAATAATGTCATTGACCATTGGCTTCAGTCGTTCACATAGCACGCTGGATAGCACTTTATATGCGATGGGAAGGAGACTTATTCCTCTATAGTTGACACATATTGTCTTGTCTCCTTTTTTGTGCACGGGACACAGGATGCTGAGGTTCCAATCATTGGGCATGCGTTCATCTAGCCAAATTGTGCTAATCAACTGTTGCATGCTCCTGACCAGCATCTGGCCACCAGTCTTGAATAGTTCGGCTGGTAACCCATCGGATCCTGCTGCTTTATTGTTCTTGAGCCGATCAATTGCTTTTATGGCCACTATATACGATCATCTCTTATTGGTTCTTGGGTATCTTCTTCATCGCCACTATTTGATACTAGAAGCTTTTCGATGTGCTCCTTCCAAATCCTCAACACGCTGTCTGTATCTGTCACCAGGTTTCCTCCTTATTCATCTCTACAGGAGGATGTGCCTGCACCAAAGCCTTATAATATTAACCATGTGTGAAAATAATTTTGAAACCATCTGCGCAAATTGATTTTGAAAAATAATAATTAATGTAATTAAATTTAGAATACATTTTTTTAATTAGAAGCTGAGCAAATGTATTTATTTACACATGGAATGCAAAAGGTCATTGGAAGTTAATTAATTTCATGCTAAAATCGTGTCGGTCCGTATATAAAAATTAAAATGTAAAATCAAAACAATGTTTTTTAGCAAGCTTCCTTAAAAAACTCTTTATAACCTGTTTATCATTCAAAATAAAATTTAAAAAAATAATTTGTGTAATTATTAAAGTCAGGGGAAAAAATTACACATTTCTCCCACATATGCGAACAAAGCCTCAAATGAATATATTCCTATTAATATTTAATATATATATATATATATATATTTTTTTTTTCATGGAAAAAAGGAACACCGTTTTTATAGAGAGAATTTTGTAACCTTTTTTATTTATATTTTTTCTAACATTTTCGGTTGTAAATACCAAACCAAAAAATTATATCCAACAAATTATCATTTGATGTACATAAAATTATTTTTATACCCTCCACCATAGTATGGAGGGTATATTAATTTTGTCTATCCGTTTGTAACACATCGAAATATTCATTTCCGACCCTGTAAAGAATAATATTCTTGATCAGGGTAAAATTCTAAGACGATCTAGCAATGTCCGTCCGTCTGTTGTAATCACGCTATCTTCTGAAGGAATTGAGATAGGGTGCTGAAATTTTGCATAAAGTTGTCGTCTGCAGGCAGGTCAAGTTCGAAGATGGGATATATCGGTCCAAGTTTAGGCATAGCTCCCATATAATGGTATCCCCCAATTTTCGGTATTTTGGGGTTCTTAGGCGTGTTTTTCAACCGAATTCGCTAAAATTTCGTACTTTGAGTTCTTATTGGGTAGCAAATCTCCCTACTAAAAATTATAAATATAGGTCGATTTTTTCTGGTACCCCCATATAACGGTACCCCCTCAATTTTACGTATTTTGGGGTTCTTTAACGCGTTTTTCAGCCGAATTTGCTGAAATTTGCTACATTGGGTTCTTATTGGGTACTAAATGTCTCCACAAAAAAATATTAATTTAGGTCCACTTTTTCTGGTAGTCCCCATATAACGGTACCCCCTAACTTTCGGTATTTTGGTGGGTTTGATCGCATTTTTCCGCCGAATTAGCTGTAATTCAGTATTTTGAGTTCTTAATAGGTACAAAATTTTCCCACAAAAAATTATGAATATAGGTCCATTTTTTCGGTTACCCCTATTTTCGGTATTTTGGGAGGTCTTGAGCGCTTTTTTAACCGAATTTGCTGCAATTTGGTATTTATTAATCGTATATGGTAACAAATCTCCCTACCAAAAATTATTAATATTCGCCCCCTTTTTGGGGTCGTCCCCAGAACATAAGGTCAATAATATACCTTATATATATATATATATATATATATATATATATAAGGACCGATATTCCCCATGTTCGAACATGAACAGGTTTGGAAGAAATAATAAGATGGGCAAATGTGGGATGATGTCAAAATTTTTTGAAACAACCATAATCGGTTTGTAGAAATGTCGGTATAGGTACAATTTTGGTATGTTCCCTATATTTTTATTTCGAGTACCTGTCAGTATATCTATGGTGGAGGGTATGCAAAGTTCGGCCCGGCCGAACTTAACGCTTTTTCACTTGTTTTTTTTTTTTTTTAAAGTATTGCCTGGCTTATGCCACCTCCATTAGCCACAGCTGATATAACCATGTGCAACAATTGTTTTAAGTGTTTCCCCACTCAACAAAAAATGGTCTACAACAACCATGACAAGACTACAAAATTTATTTGAATTACTTCCCTTTCCGGTTGAAATGATAAAAAAAAAACAACCAGCAAACTATATTTTACAATATTGTTTTGTGGTAGTTTATTTCGTATTAGCTACCGAAAACAAAAATTAAATAAACATTTCTGTAATAGAAAAGAATAAATGATTGCCTTCTACATTGGACGACCCGTTTATGGTCTTACATAAAGAGAGATCTACTCGTGGTCTTCCATAGTTGAAGACCAACTGGTCTTCTATTAAATAAAATCACATCGAATTCTGTGGAAACAGTCCAATTTGTCACGTGCCAAAACAGAAACCAAATAATAATCACAGAAATTGAAATAATTTGTTAAATAACCATATTGAAAAGAGATTTCAAACAAATTACGAACAAATCACCATCTAACCTTGGTTAAAAGAATAACGAAACAGAGAAAAAATACTCTTGATTTTTTATATTTTTGTCATTGTTGGTGTTAAAGTTTACGCCAAAGTTGAGTGGCGGCATAAACACTTCCGTAAATAGTTAGAAGAAACACCAAACACGACACAATAACATAGTCACCCTTCACACCAGTTTGTTGTATGATAACAACAAATGTTGTGAATGAACCGACCCACCGGTCATTCAAACACGAGACATAAATCAGGCCTTTATTGGAGTCTTGTTTTTGTTGTTGAGGTTCAAAAGTGTTTCACGTTAAACAAACACCAATTGAACCAATTTTTTATAATTGGTCAATTGGCCTAAAGGCAATGACCAATAAATCGTTCCACTAAATTATGAAAACAATAACAAAACAAGAATGCCATGAATAATTGTCTATAATAGTTGGAGTATTTATTTTATTTTTTGTATTGCTAATGCGGAAATGTAATTCAATCTACACTAATATTTGAACTTCTGGTTAGCATTTTAATGCTATGTGTCAGAGCACAAGGGGTAGCCTGACCTTGCTTTTTTGCCGATCGATACAAAAAAAGTGAAAACCAGAAATAAATCAGTTGGAAAGGGAAACAAATTATGAAAAGCTTCTAAAAAGGTACAAATTTAGAAGCTGACTTTTCAGAAGGCTGAAGAAACCTTAAGAATACTACTTCGTACTTACTTAGCTGACTTGTGACAACACATTTGTTCAAAAAGCCGCGCGCAGTTCTTCCAATTTGAAAGACCATGTTCCGAAATGTTGTCTTCCACTTGATCTTTCCATCGGATTCGTGGCATTTCCCTTCAACGTGATCCAAAAGGTGGCTAGCTTGTATATGCATTTTGTGCTGGGGCATCCTCATCCATGCTAACAACAACACTTGTCGATGTCCGATAATAGATGGTACAACTCATGGTTCATTCGACGGCGATATTCACCGTCAACGCAAATGGACCCATAGATCTTTCGGATAATTTTTCTCTCAAACACTCCAAGATCTGCTAAATAATGTTGCGTCAGATCAGACGTTACGACAGCACGGTTAGTATCAGAGTCTTGTAGAGTATGAGTTTGGTCTGGACGAAAGGTGGTCTTGCTTTTGATGTGCTTACTCAGACCATAGTAGCATCTGTTGGCCAATACTATTCTCCTCTGGATTTCAATGCTGATGTTATTAGTTTTGTTTATACCATCAGCGTTAATACCATCAGCTTTGTCTTCTCGACATTTACTGCCAGACTCCTTTCGCTCGCAATGTTCGACCCATTATATCGATGTCATCGGCGTAGGCGAGTAACGTATGCTGTTTAGTGTACAGTTTTCCATTTTTGTTCACCTTGGCCTCTCGCATGACCTTTTGCAGCAGGATGTTAAAAAGGTCTCACGACAAACTGTCACCTTGTCTGAATCCTCGTTTGGTATTAAAAGGCTCCGAGAGGACTTTTCCAAATTTAACTGCTGATGTTGTGCCAGTTATCCTGCATAGTCGTATTTAATTTTGCAGAGTGAAAATCTGGTCAATGGTGGAGTTGCCAGGTCTGAAGGCGCATTGGTATGGTCCAATAATGTCATTGACCATAGACATCAGTCGTTCACACAGCACGCTTGATAGCACTTTAAATGCGATGGGAAGGAGACTTATTCCTCTATAGTTGGCACATATCGTCATGTCTCCTTTGTTTGCACGGGACACAGGATACTGAGGTCCCAATCATTGGGCTTGCATTCCTCTAGCCAAATTGTACAAATGAGCTGGTGCATGCTCCTGACCAGCATCTAACCAGTTCGGCTGGTAATCCATCGGCACCTGCTGCTTTATTGCTCTTCAGCTGATTAATTGCTACTCTGACCTCTTCTTAGGTGATATACACTCTATACCGTCATCTCTTATTGGTTCCAGGATATCTTCTTCATCGCCACTATTTGATACAGAAGCTTTTCAAAATGCTCCTTCCATATCCTCAGCACTCTATCTGTATCTGTCACCAGGTTTCCATCTTCATCTCTACAGCAGGATGTGCCGGCACCAAAGTCTTCGGTGTGGTGTTTTGTTTTTACTCGTTGGAAAAATTTCAGAACTTTATTCTGACTCCTGTACGATAGTTCTCCATCGCATTACGTGTTGCTACTGTCCGCAGGGTTGCCCTATACGCTGCGTTTTCTCATATCAGTAGCATTACGACATTCCTGATCGTACCATGGGTTTCTTGATGGAGATTTTTCGTACCCAAGTGTTGCCTTTGCTGCAGTGGGCAATTCTTTGCCATAGTGCTTCTATATTATTATCGGGACAAGGGAGTAGACTTCTGCTATCTGTTGTATTTGCAGCTTTTCGACGTCGAGTTACCGTGTTGCATTAGATTGTACCTTTGCTGCTACATTAAGACGGGTGCGAACCATGGCTGCCACAAGGCAAGAAAAAAGTATACTGTTGTAATTAGGGCCCCAAGGACTACATGTGGTAAACATTTTAAAACAATCCGTGAGGGGGTCCTAAACTAGGGGTGTTCCGAAGTATATATTCAATTTACCAATTTCTACCTCTTTGAATAATCGGCGGAGAACCTATGAAGTCGGATGAAATTAACGTAGAACTATTATTATTAGGAATACCGAGATTGGCATTGAAAATGGGTTATACTGGTCTACATTGTAGTTTAGCCCTCACATATATGTACAGTCCCAATTATAGCCACATTTTATAAGCGAAGTTGCTGAAAGTGGAAACCCTCCTTTGTAAAAATAAAGACCGAAGACCGCAGACTCCAATGCCTATCCGACTTCATTATAGATATTTAATTGGAGATAAGCGAATTTTCTAACTAACAAAAATTATTCGTAGGTCGATGCATTTACATATTCCCAATATAATGGTCCGCCATATTTTCGACATGCTAAAAATCCTAGCCAAATTTTTCAACACGAATGTCTGATATTTGGTACTTCTTTATCTTAGAGGCAGAAAAAAATCTCCTGTCATACAATGTATGAACATGCCGACCAATTTTGAATAGTTTTTAATGTGAACATAATGTTGGAGGTTATAAAAAGTTCGGCCAGGTAAAATTTAAGGATGTTTTTACTGGTTACATTCCTTATAAAATTAAGTCTTCCTCGTGAAAATACAGATACAGCTATCCACTTTATGAAGACATAACTTAAGTGGTTTCGCTTATCCACTTCAATATCATTTGTTCTGCTTGGTAATAAATATCTTGAATTATGATTTTTCTCCACAAATTATCTCCCACTTTTCTTAACATAAAATTTAGACCAATGCGTAGGGTAATTAAAATTAGGGCAACAAAGTATTTTTTTCTATCATGTCGAAATTAACACACTTTAAATTTCATAAAACAACAACAACATATGTAACAAAACCATGTTTTATCAAAAAAAAAAAAAAAAAAATGAAAACATGACATAAAAAAACTTGAAAAATTAAAGTCAAATAACAGCAACACTTAAAAGACATTATCATCGCCAAAAGAGCAACAAAAAAACTGAAAACTAGTAACAATCAGACCACAATAAGAGCCCCATTATAACAGCAATAATACCATAGTACCACTAAATATCATTATTGTAACAAATCCCCCGACCAAAACAACAAATTTCGTAACACATCATAACCGTTAACACACATTTCAAACCCCAAAAACCAAACAAAAAATGAAAGAAATGAAATGAAACCAGAAGCCATAACCAGCAAACCAAGAAACAAAAATATGAACGCCAAAAGAAGAGGAAGAAGACCGAACGAACGACATATTAAAACTTCAAGAAGACAAAGATGACGCAGCTAATTCCGTAACCGAAAAAAGACGGAACAATTCAACCAAGTCATTAAAAATAGCCAAAAACGAAGAAGAAGGTAATGGAACCGGCAAAATTGTGATTTAAATGCGGCCAAACAACACAATTGACACCACCACTACACATTAAGTCACCATATGTTTTTTTTTTTACTTCGACTTATTCGTCGTCATACATTTTTATTGCTCTAATTTTTCCGAATTTACTCTTCCTCGGGTCATTTATGACATGAATTCGTTGTCTTAAATAAATAATTAAGGAAAACACTTATTTCGGATTTAATAAGGGAGATTGTTCTATTTCTAATTAATTTGTGAATCATTACGGGCAATATAATCACTTGCTGAGTCGATTTACGCATGTCCGTCCGTCCGTCCATGTATTTTTGTGAATAAAGTACCGGTCGCATTTATGATCCGATTTGGATGAAATTTGGCATAGGTCACTTATTTGGCCCAAGGACGAAGCCTATTAATATTAGGAAAAATCGGTTCACATTTAGATATAGCTTCCATATATATTTTCGTCCGATTTAATGTAAATGATGCACCAAAGTCCCTTAATATCTTTCGGTTTGCACGAAATTTTGCACAGCGTAATGAATTAGGTCTAGAATGATGTGTGTTAAGTTTCCTGAAATCGGTTCAGATATAGATATAGCTCCCATATATATTTTCGTCCAATTTAAGGTAAATGGTCCACCAAAGTCCCTTAATATCTTTCGGTTTGCACGAAATTTGGCACAGCGTAATGAATTAGGTCTAGAATGATGTGTGTTAAGTTTCCTGAAATCGGTTCAGATTTACATATAGCTTATATATCTGACCATCTGTTCTATACAAATTTTGGTACCATTTATTACTTTTCTATTCTTGTGGTACTTATTATCAAAAGTAATTCCAAATTTCATGATTCAAGCTCTATAGGTTCAAATCTTAAATTTACCAAATTTAGTACCCAAGGGAAATCATATTTCTCAATTTCAGGATTCTAGCCCGATCGTTTTCCCCAATTATATTTGTACCAAATTTAGTACCATTTAGAGCACATTAGTACGAATTTCCATAATTTCCTACATACCCCAATTAAACACCCCAACAATGATCCTAATTCCAAATTTCAGGATTCCAGCTCGATCATTTCACCCAAAATTCAAATTGTACCAAATTTAGTACACATTTCCAAAACTTTCTACATAGCCCAATCCTACACCCCAACAGTGATCCGAACTTCAAACTTCAAAATTTCCGATCTATCGGTTCAATTAGAACAGATTAGTTCGAATTTCCAAAACTTATTGCATATAACAATACAATACCCCAAAAATTATTCTAATTTCAGGTTTCCAGTCCTATCTGTTAACCCAAATCCAATTTATTTCAAATTTAGAACACATTAGTACGAATTTCCACAACTTTCTTCATACCCCAATCCTACAATGATGCTAACTTCAAATTTCAGGATACCAACTCTAGTACACATTAGTACGAATTTACAAAACTTCCTACCTACCCCAACAATGGTCCCAACTCCAAATTTCATGATTTTTGTACCAAATTTAGTACCATTTAGTACTCATAAATAGAAATTTCCTAAACAACATTATACCCTAATCCTACACTACAAGAGAAATCTTATTTCCAAATTTTTGTGTTCCAGCTCTATCGGTTCAAATCCAAATTGTACCAATTATAGTACGTTTAGTACTCTTTGTACACATAAGTAAAAAATTCCAAACGTACACTACGTACTCCGACCGTAATGCTCCTAAGTCAAAAACATTGATAATTTTCTGAAAAAAAACATTTACACCTAATTTGTACAGAAAGTAGCTGTTCTATTTCCTAGATGGGGTTTTAGAACCCTAGAGGCCACAATTGTTCTTGTTGTCATAGTCAACGGGGTGAAGAAGGGCCTGGGTCAGTCAAAATGTTTTTTTATCCAAATTTTATACAGCGACACCGATTTTTGCAGACATAGAAATGGTGGACGCTTCAATGGAAAAATAGTAGAAATGGAGAAAACCAAATATATGGGCGATATGCATTGTAAAAACAACAAAAATAGACTAAACATCCTCACCTCATTCGATAAAAATGTACAATTTACACGCGAAATAGGAAAAAAAACAGTGAGCGGAGCAGTATAGTCGGACGGAGCCGACACAACTTCCACGAAAGACGAACTTTCTTTGGTTCTATGTTCTGAGCTTGGGCAATATTTCGCTATATTTGCACCCTCTTGACCGACTAGAGGTCAACAAATATTATTATTACTTATATTCAGTATAGCCCTTCTAATTACTTGTCCAGATTCCCTTCACCATGGGTTGTGTTGTGATGTTCGGCTTTAAATTGTGGCTATAGATCGGCTCGGAAAAAAACACATAAAATTAGGTTTTCAGTCCACTTTATCCCAATATTATAATCTGATCATCACCGAAAATTATAGGCGTTGCCCTTGGCCATAACTGGAACCTCATGAAACATTTCAAATTGATCGGCGGTATATTTCCGTCCTCTAGTGTGGTAATGGGTTACTAAGTAATATATGAATACGTAAGCACCTGTAAATATTTAAGTGTAACTCCCACGTCCGACAACATAATTGGTATCAATTTAAAGGTCAACCACTTCTCTTGGATATACTATCAACTTCTCGGGTCTAGGCCATTCAGGGGTAAAAATATACGCTATAGAATAGGATCCCGTGACAACATAGTTGTGTAGGGTATAAACACCATATATTGGCGAAATGATAATTCGACAAGTCCAAAACGATGGAGATCAATGTGTTCATAACAGAGATGGAAGTTTCCAATGGATATAATGAGGCATTTCGGGGTATTTAAAGACCAATAGGCAGAAAATGTTTAATATTGACCAATATTTTGACATTGTACCCCTATATAAATGTCCCGCCACATTTGCTGTAAATCTTTTCCGAATTTTTCATGCAGAGAGTGTAATTTTTTAAATCGATTTCTCAGATGAGCCGACCTATTTTTCAAGAAGAATACTCTTCACTCTAACAAATAGTCCCTTACGAAAAATATGAGGGTATTTTGCTCCCATTCAAAAACGAGCGAAACTTCTTATTCCTATTAGCTATTCTGATCTCTAATTTTGAATAGGCATTTCAGGACCCACCAGAACTTAACGATGATTTTTCTTGTTTATTTTATTGCAAAATGTAACATAAATTTTAAGAAAATACGTTAGGTAAGAGTATTGACCCAGTTCCGGGATAACCCTCATATGGCAGTACGCCCCATTAATAGGAATGTTTTTAAATTAAATTGTTAATTAACTTGATTTTGTACAACTAAATTTTTGGAGGAGGTACCAGAAATCGTTTCCGATTGGTTGGATTGGAGACACCCGAAGGAGTGAACCGATATTCCCCATCTTCAAACTTGATTTAAGTTTTGAAAAATATTACGAAGTCCAAAGTTTGAATGAATTGGGATATTCCCTTCGAGAGTTATCGTGCTCACCAGCCAGTCAGTCAGACGGACTGACAGACATTTGTTAATAGAATCCAAAGAACACTCAACGACTAAACCCGATATTTTGATTAGTTAAATTTTTTATTGCAGCCATAAATGTCAGTTATTATTATTAAAATTAAATATTTTTGTGAACCTAGTTTTGGTTATGAATCACAAAAACGATAACCCGGTTTCTTTAACTAGATGTAAACGATATTTATCACTAATTTATACGTTTGGTATCATTTGCCTTCAAACAAATTGATGTTCACAAACATTTTTTTCAATGGGTTGTATAACTTCCCCAAACATCTTCAAACAAAACTATATAACGGGCCTGAACTCAAAAAAATAATACTTCCACAAAAAAAACCGTTTAATTGGATCACAGCTAACCACACAACAAAAGACTGTCTGTAATAACCAGCAGTGTGGCCATTGTTTGAAGCTTTTTGTTTGAACAGCTTTATCGACAACAACAACGAAACTCCAAAAAAGTTAATAGTGGAATTTTTTTGGACGTTTAGTTTTTATTTCATTTGAAGCCGTTAGATTCTTAACTGTCTGACATTTTACATAACCTTCTTTGAGAAAAATGTTTGTGGAACAAGAGTAGTGGAGCGGTGGAGCAGCCAGCCAGACCAACAAACAGCTGAGCTGAACTGAACTGAACTGTGTGAGAGATGATATTTGGGGTTTGTTGGCTAGGTTTGTTGACTGCTGCTGCATATCCAACCATCCAAGCCAACCCAAGATCTCTTAGTTGGTTGTTTAGTTTGGTTGGTTTCTTGGTGTGGGCCACGAAGAGCTTTGTTTTGTTTAAAGCCGGCTTCTTGATCGAGTTATTCGATACCGCTGGAAGGGAGGGCAGTGGCAAGAGAATATTTGTTTTGTTTTTGATTTTCATCGTCGTCGTCTTCGTTGTTTATATTTCCTCAGCCTGTAATGCGGTATTGCCCTACTCTTGATATTTATTTTTTGGTTTGTTGTTAAATTTTGGTTTGGTTTTTGTTTTTTTCTTCATTACAAATAAGGTTTGGTTTTCTGCTTTAAATTACAAAATTTCGAAATCGTCATTGTCGTCGTCAACTTTGACTTTTTTCATTTTTTCAACAATGAAATAATTTAACATTTTTTTTACTCTTATTTTTCCTTTTGAAGGGGGGTTTTATCAGAAAACGAAACGATGACGCTGCATCAAACCGCCGATTGCTTGCTTAGCTGTTTTCGTTTTGCCCCCTCCTCTCAATTTGTTAAGCTATTTATTTTCGAGTTGAAATCATTAAGAACTGTTTGGCTTTTTATTTATTTATTTGCTTGACTTGGTTGGGAGACGTACAAAATGTTACTAATGTGGCAATTAATCTCTAGATGTTGTTGTTGGAGTTGCTGTTGTTCGTTCGACTTGCATGATGATAATGCATTTTATATTGAAACTCATAATTAGATCAATTCCGCCTTATCGGATTAAGTAACCTGATATGTTGTTGAGCGGCATCATTGAGGGTGTGTTGTTGTTGTCGTCGGAATTAGAATGTTTCCCATCGAACAATAGGAATTGTGATTCAGTGCACATTTAATTAAGCGTATTAGACTTCAATTGAGTATTAATTCTTTAAAATAAAATAATTTTTTTGGGGCCCCATGAAGGCGTAGATTCCTTAAGCATAGATTTGTCAAATACTTTTGTTTTGGGGATCCTAAAAAGGTGTAGATTTTTTAAATATTTTTTGTAGGGACACCAAGAAGGCGAAGATTTTTTAAAGAATATTTTTTATGGGGACACCAAGAATGCGTAGATTTTTTAAAGAATATTTTTTATGGCGACACCAACAAGGCGTAGATTTTTTAAAGAGTATTTTTTGGGGGGACACCCAGGAGGCGTAGAATTTTTTAAAAACATTTTTTGGGATCCTAAGAAGGCGTAGAATTTTTTAAAAACATTTTTTGGTGATCCTAAGAAGGCTTAGATTTTTTAAAATAATTTTTTGGGGGACACCCAGGAGGCGTAGAATTTTTTAAAAACATTTTTTTGGTGATCCTAAGAAGGCGTAGATTTTTTAAAATAATTTTTTGGGGATCCTAACACGGCGTAGATATTTTAAATGTTTTTTTTTCTTTTTTTTTGAGATTTTTTTAAATAATTTTTTTGAGGATCCTAACCAGGCGTAGATTTTTATACCCTTCACCACACCGTTGTACAGGGTATTATGTCTTTGTGCATATGTTTGTAACTGGCAAAAGTAAACGAGATAGACACATGGTTTCTTTTGAGAATATGCATAGAATCACTTTCTAAGTCGATTTATGTATGTTCGTCCGTCCGTCCATCTGTCTGTCTGTCTGTCCATGTACAAAGTACAGGTCGCATTTATGATCCGATTTGGGTGAAATTTGGCATATGTCACTTATTTTGCCTAAGGACGAACCCTATTAAAATTGGGAAAAATCGGCTCAGATTTAGATATAGCTTCCATATATATTTTCGTTGGATTTATGGTAAATGGTGTACCAAAGTCCCTATATATCTTTCGATTTGCACGAAATTTGGCACAGCGTAATGAACTAGGTCTAGAATTATGTGTGTTAAGTTTCATGAAATTTAATGTAAATGGTGTACCAAAGTCCCTATATATCCTTCGATTTTAACGAAATTTGGCATAGCATTCTGTATTAGGTCTAGAATGATGTGTGTTGAGTTTCATGAAAATCGGTTCAGATTTAGATATAGCTCCCATATATATTTTCGTCCGATTTAAGGTAAATGGTGTACCAAAGTCCCTATATATCTTTCGAGTTGCACGAAATTTGGCATAGGGTACTGAATTAGGTCTAGAAAGACGTGTTTTAAATTTTGTGAAAATCGGTTCAGATTTAGAAATAGCTCCCATATATGGTTTTGTCCGATTTTTTGTGAATGTTCCACCAAACTCCCAATATTTGCCCGGGAGGTCTAGATTGACGTGTGTTAAGTTTCGTGAAATTCCGTTTAGATTTAGATATAGCTCCCATATATATTTTCGTCCGATTTAAGATAAATTGTGTATAGGGACTTTGCTATATATTTTTCGATTTGCACGATATAGCTCAGATTTAGATATAGCTCCCATATATGTTTTCTTCCGATTTTGAGTAATTTGTTCACTAAGGACACAAAGTTAGGCCGATTGGTACACAGTTTTGTACATTGTACGAATTTCATAGGGGGTTTCTTATATTGGAAATAACTAAAATTCTAACATATTTGGAAACAAAATAAAAACTGGGTCTAGAAGCTCTTTCCATGGCCTATCCAATGGTACATAGTCTAGGGGTGCATTAGGTCGAATTTTCGCACAGTGGGCTGAAATGAATTTCATAGGGGTTTTCTTATATTGGAAATAACTAAAATTCTAACATATTTGGAAACAAAATAAAAACTGGGTCTAGAAGCTCTTTCCATGGCCTATCCAATGGTACATAGTCTAGGGGTGCATTAGGTCGAATTTTTGTACAGTGGACCGAAACGAATTTTACATAGGCTTTTCTTATATTCTAAATTACTAAAGTTTAAATAGTGATATGCAATGAAAGCGTAACATAGACAATGAAAGTCACTATAATACATAAACATACAAGCAATATATAAATATACATACACATTTTTGTACTTATATAAAAACATAAATAATTTCCACATATTTAAAAAAAATAGAAAACATACAAGTAATAAAACGCATTAACAACACAAAACATATTTACATTACAGTAAAATAAAAATAATATTTTAAATAAAATTATACAAAATTACATAAAAACATAGCAAACATTATATAAAATTACAAATTAATATATTATAAAGAAGCCCAATGATGATGCGTGCACATGGATTAAAAATAGTGTTCTTGCGACAATAACTCCACCACCAAGAATTTACCTGTGAAGTAAATGTTTAAATTAGTTTAAATGTTAACAAATAAATGTTTTCTCTTTATATAGTTTATTAAATTAATTTGTTATAAATTCGAATTTACAGTCACATTTAAATTAGTTAATATTTTGCCAAATAATTGTTTCCTCTTTATAAAGGTCATTGAATTTATTTGTTCTAAATTCAAATTTACAGTCACTTACACTCTGTTATATTGTATAACAAAACTGTCATACTGGACACAACCACACATACTGGTGGGTGTCTTCGCTTTTCAAATTTGAATTTATTTTCACGCACATAATAATTCTTTGGGCATCCTAACAAGGCGTAGATTTTTTTAAATATTGTTTTTTTTTTCTTGATATTTTAAATAATTTTTTTGGGCATTCTAACAAGGCGTAGATTTTTAAAAGAAATTTTCTTGGCCGATTTTTTAAATCGGTTTTCATTTGAATGACAATAAATAAAAATAAATTTATAACCCTCATTAGCATCTAGTGCTATTTACATCTTCACGGCTGTTAATTAAATCACGTTTACAAACAAATTAGGAGGTATTCTTGCCTTAAAAATTATTACCGTGTTTTTTATACCCTTCACCACACTGTGGTACAGGGTATTATGTCTTTGTGCATATGTTTGTAACAGGCAAAAATAACCGAGATAGACCCATGGTTCCTTTTGAGAATATGCATAGAATCACTTTCTGAGTCGATTTATGCATGTCCGTCTGTCCGTCCGTCTGTCCGTCCGTCCGTCCATGTATTTTTGTTAACAAAGTACAGGTCGCATTTATGATCCGATTTGGATGAAATTTGGCACAGGTCACTTAATTGGCCCAAGGACGAACCCTATTGAAATTGGAGAAAATCGGTCCACGTTTAGGCATAGCTCCCATATAAGGGTACCCCAAAATTTTCGGTATTTTGAGGTTCTTGAGCGCGTTTTTTTACTGAATTCGCTGAAATTTGGTACTTTGAGTTCTTACTGGGTAGAAAATCTCTCTACCAAAAATTATATATAAAGGTCCATTTTTTCGGATAGCCCCCATATAAGATTACCCCCAATTTTCGGTATTTTGAGGTTCTTGAGCGCGGTTTTCAACAGAATTCGCTGAAATTTGTTACGTTGAGTTCTTATTGGGTAGCAAATCTCTCTACCAAAAATTTTAAAACAAAGGTCAATTTTTTCGGATAGCCCCCATATAAGATTACCCCCAATTTTCGGTATTTTGGGGGTTTTGATCGCATTTTTCGACCGAATTCGCTGAAATTTGGTACTTTGTGTTCTTATTGGGTAGCAAATCTCCCTACCAAACATTATAAATAATGGTCCATTTTTTCGGAAAGCGCCCATATAAGGGTACCCCCAATTTTCGGTATTTTCGGGTTCTTGGGCTCCTTTTATAACTGATTTCTCTGAAATTGTGTACATTGGGTTCTTATTGGGTACCAAATTACTCCACTAAAAATTATAAATATAGGTAAAGTTTTTCTGGTAGTCCCTATATTACGGTACCCCCAAATTTTTGGTATTTTGGGGGTTCTGATCGTATTTTTCGACTGAATTGACTGTAATTTAGTACATCGAGTTCTTATTAGGTAGCAAATCTCTCCACTATAAATTATAAATATTGGTCAATTTTTTCTGGTAGCCCCCAGGTTTTGAGGTTCTTGAACCAAATTTTTTTTTCTGGTACAGGGTAGCTCCCATATATATTTTCGTCCGATTTAATGTAAATGGTGCACCAAAGTCCCTATATATTTTTCGATTTGCACGAAAATTGGCACGGACATGCGACGTCTGTTAGGATTTATCTGTTGAATATACTCAAAGTGGTGAAGGGTATCATATAGTCGGCCCCGTCCGACTTTACTACTTTCCTTACTGGTTTTTGTTATTATTTTATTACTTGGGGTCAATTATCTCTCTAGTCTGACCGGTTTTTCTTTCTAGCTTCTTTAGGACAGTTGAGGTTTATGTCGATGTCGTCGTTTTTTGGGCAGTATGCTGCTACAAGAGAAAGACGGTAAAAATCAGATCATTGAAAGATTAACTTCATTTTTTCTACCTTTATGTGTGTAAGTGTGTGAATGACACATTAACTGGACGGGTATTACCTAATTGTGTAATCCATGTTGTGCTACATTTTTATTGACGGGCAGTACTGAAACCGAAGAAAAATAAAAAAAACTTGCATTGTCATCATAATAATGAACATTATAATTATTATAAATATGATCATTAACACCATCATCATCATTATGAGGATGAATATTTCGTTGTGTGTATATGTTCGTTTTGTGTATATTTATTTTTTACACAATAATATTCATTGTCATTGTGACATAGTAGTTGTTGTAATTGTCAATTGTGTTAGCTGTAGTAGTTTTGCTGCCCAAATGTGTACTACTCTACCTTTAGTTCCACGTTTTTTTTTAGTTTGTTTTCAAACCCAACTTCAAAAAGTGCCCCAAAATAATAATGAATATAATACCGTTGTTGTGTAGCATGACATTTACTGTTCATACGCTTCTCGCACAGTCACAGTTATGTTTATCCGAATACTTTTTTGTTTGTTTCGTTATAAGCGTAACGCTTGTCTTCTTCTTTATTGCGTATGAAATACATTTCTTGTTTCGAAGAGTTCAGGAAATTTCTGTTGTCGCGATTTATTGTTTATTTACAATTGGATTGTTTAAATAACAATTTTTTTTAAAATGTTGGCAATTATTTATTTATTTGTTACCACATCGAGTCAAATAAACCGGGCATTTATGCCAAATATAAAATAAAAACAAATAAATTCAAAAAATGTTTCCTCAACTTGCCAAATAATTGATATTTTAACCTTGAATTTGTAAGCCAAGCCAGTAAATATTTGATGTGGGGGGTGTCAACAGCATTTTACATTACAAAATAATGACAGCAGCAACCTACTTTCATGCATTATCAGATATCAAAAATAAATTATTTGTTGAAAACTATTTTTAAAAAATCCACGACTCATATGCATTCTTAAAACCAGTGAGGAAAGTTCAAAATTCGGGCGGGGCCGACTATATGATGATACCCTTCACCACTTTGGGTACATACAAGAGATGATCATATGTACAATATCCTTTAGATAGAATAGACATCTTTGGAGGAACATTGCAATGGAATCGGACGAATTGACTGCTTAACTAAAATTTTGTCTCAGTCGGACAAATATTGGGAGTGTGGTGCACCATTTACAATAAATCGGACGTAACTATATATCGGAGCTATATCTAAATCTGAACCAATTTTCTCTAATTTCAATAGGGTTCGTCCTTGGACGAAATAAGTGACATGTGCCAAATTTCATTCAAATCGGATCATAAATGCGACCTTGTACATCGTTCACAAGAATACATAGACGGTCGGATAGACGGACATGAATAAATCAACTCAGAAAGTGATTCTATGCATATTCTCAAAAGGTACCATGTGTCTATCTCGATTACTTTTGCCTGTTACAAACATATGCACAAAGACATATTACCCTGTACCACAGTGTGGTGAAGGGTATAAAAATATTAAAAATAAAAATCCAGCACTCATATGGATTCTTAAAAATATATATATTTAAAAAATCCACGCCTCATATTACTTTTTTATATGCCTTTTGAGCTGGGGCATTCTCATTCATTCTCACAACATGACCTAGCCAAAGTAGTCGCTACAGCTCAATACGTCTAACAATGTCGGTGTCCGATAATAGCTGGTACAGCTCGTGGTTCATTCGACGCCGATGTTCACCGTCAACGCCGATCGGCCCGTGGATTTTTCGGAGAATTTTTCTTTCAAACTCCCCAAGAGCTGCCTCATTTGCTTGCGCAAGTACCCATGCTTCAGATCCATATAACAGCAAGGGTAATATCAGCGTCTTGTAAGGTGTGAGTTTAGTCTGGCGGGAGGTGGCCTTGTTTCTAAATTGCTTACATAGATAATAGTAACATCTGTTGGCCATCACAATCCTTCTTCGAATTTCAAAATTGATGTCATTCGTTTTATTTATGGCGGTACAAACGTATATAAAATCTTTAACTATCTGGAAGCTGTAGTTCTCAAGTTCCACAGTTGGTCCGAGTCTACTGGGGACGTCTTGCGCGTTGATACCATCAGTTTGGTCTTCTCGCCGTTCACTGCCAGACCCACTTTGGCAGACTCCTTCTCAATTTGTTCAAAGGTTAACTGTTACCGCTCGCAATGTTCGACCCATTATATCGATGTCATCGGCGTAGGCGAGTAACATGTGTTGTTTGGTGTACAGAGTGCCATTTCTGTTCACCTTTGCGTCTCGTAAGACCTTTTCCAACTGGATGTTAAAAAGGTCACACGACAAACTGTCACTTTGTCTGAACCCTCGTTCGGTCTCGAAGGGCTCCGAGAGGTCCTTTCCGACTTTAACTGCTGACCTTGTGCCACTTAAAGTTAGACATGGCTTTAAACCAGAGATGGTCCGTCAGAAATAGTGACGTAAATGACATACATTTCCGACGTATAATACATACGTCAGAAACGTCGGAAACCCACCCAAAACCATTAGGTTTTGACAAAATAGCTACTTCCATTAATCAATTTGGACAATTCATTTGCTTTACTCAAATCCATATCAAATTTCAAAATTTTCTTTTCCGAAAATTGTAGAATTTTTTATCAGTTCTAGTAAGGAATAGTCAGATATATGTAAAAATAATATATATTCTTGAAAATAACAGTATATGGTAATGATATTCAAATAAATGACGTTTAATACTTTTATTACATTTTATACAGGTATATGACGTTTTCGACGTTTACACCTTTTTGACAGTCGAAAACCTAAAAATTCGTCACACGGACCATCCCTGCTTTAAACACCTCTGAACGGATAGGGCTGTCGAATGGGGCTTTATAGTCGACGAATAGGTGGTATGTGTCGATGTGTTTTTCGTGGGCCTTTTCCAGGATTTGACGCAGAGTGAAAATCTGGTCTATGGTGGATTTGCCAGGTCTGAAGCCGCATTGGAATGGTCCAGTAATGTCATTGACCATTGGCTTCAATCGTTCAGACAGCACACTGGATAGCACTTTATATGCGATGGGAAGGAGACTTATTCCTCTTTAGTTGGCACATATCGTCTTGTCTCCTTTTTTGTGCACGGGACATAGGATGCTGAGGTTCCAATCATTGGGCGGCATGCATTCCTCTAGCCAAATTGTACTAATCAGCTGCTGAATGCTCCTGACCAGCATCTGACCACCAGTCTTAAATAGTTCGGCTTGTAACTCATCGGCTCCTGCTGCTGCATTATTGTTCTTCAGCCGATTAATTGCTATTCTGACCTCATCTTGGCTAGGTGGTGGTATACATTCTATACCGTCATCTATTATTGGTTCCGGGGTATCTTCTTCACCGCCAATACCACCTCATATGGACTGTTGAAAAAATATTTTTCAAAAATCCAAGCCTCACGACTGTTGAAAAAATATTTTTAAAAATCCACGCCTTATATGGACGCCTTTATGAACTTTTGAAAAATATTTTTAACAAGTCTTCGCTTGTCTGTTGGCTTTTGGAATTGTTTTTACAAAAGATTTTGATATCTAAAATTATAAAATCCGAAAAGGTAATTGGTGTCCCCTCTTAACCTCTTATCCTCCCACACAAAACGGTACTTTTTTATTTAAAAAAATGCCTTCAATTTCATTTTATTCGATTCGATACGATTAGTTTGTTATACATCTCTCGTGTTTTGGTATTCAATGCGAACAACATCAATCGTTGTTGTTGGTGTGTGTGTGTGTTTTTTATTATCAGCTGTTGGATGCAGGCTTGTCGGTATCTAAAGCAAACGGCGGCAATCAAACCACCAGCATCCGCCAACTTCAACATGACGGTCTACAACTCTGTTTGTCGACCGTCGCCTTACTGTGCAAGTTCCAAAAACGTTAACGTTTTACAACTATTTGTTGTACCTTCATGCTGCTGCTGTGATTGTTTTGTTGTTGTTGCTGTTTAGAAAGCGCGGGTGTTAAAAGCAGTTTTGGGTTTTCTGTTTTCGGTTTCGAATGCACAGATGCTGCCGCCGCGGATGCAGCAGCAACATTTTTATTGTGGCATTGTTTTCTGTCGTATATAAAATAAACCTTCCCTTCTCCTTGGGCTAATGTGACATTCTATACGAGTTGATAGGAGAGGGAGATAAAGTACGGGGTGGTCGCAGCTGCTGCCACCCACCTACCTACATTATGGAATAAACAAATATATAACGTCGTCGTATCTTCTTCCCTTTTTTCGTTTGATGGTGGCCACCCATCCATCCATCCCTACCATGAATCTGAATCTGATTTTTTTTCGACTTGACTTTCTTTTCAAATGCTGGTTAGCTGGCTGGCTGACTGCTTGTCTGTCATTTGAAATGTTTCTTTTTTTTTATATTTATGTTTGTTATAAAAATTTATCGCCACCGCGTAGGTTGAAAGGTTGACTGACTGACTATATATCTCGCTCACTATGTGTATGAGATTTTTTTCTTATTGTTGTTGTTAAGAGATTGCTACTTTTCCTTTTTGTTGTCATTTTAGTTTATGGCAACTTTATGAAAATTCAATTCAATCCAAAAAAATGTTCAACTCATATGGATGGACCTTTCTTTTTTTCTGCAGCGAACGTTTGAAATTCCGTTTACCTTTACGTAGGAGCAACGGTGAGCTTTAACGACGATTTTTTGTACCCTCCACCACCCTCAACCAGCACGAAATCTCATTAATGGAGCCATTGGCTTATTTGGTCTTATGATTGCGATCATTTTTTTTTTTTTTGTTTCTTTCTTTTCGGTTTTGTCGCTGGTCTTCAAATCTATTTTTCGTGATTTAATAATTTATGTAAGTGTGTTTGTTTGCCGGTTTGATGTGATATAAATTTCGGTGCGGTGTGTTTTGAACCAATTTAAAGTACTTTCTCCCATTTTTGTAGTGACAGTCAGTAGATGTTTGCATAGTTGGATATTTTATTTATAGATAAAATAAAAAATTTGAATTTTTTCCTTCATCAAATTAAGTAGTCATTTGGACATTTGTTGTGCAGCTAACGGGGATAATGAATTTAATCCGATCAAGGAAAAAAGATTTATTTCTTTCTTAATCCGACATTAATGGTTACATTAGGGTGTCGTAGGGGATGATAAATACCAAGCTACTTCTCTGATTGGCTTTAACATGGCGAAGTCCAGGCTTATCTTAGTACCTCTTCCATCTCAATTGTGGACACTGACCTCCCCGTAATGCTATTTTCATTACACGATGAAAGAGTGAGCTAATATGTGCTAAAAACTATAAAAAATGGGTTGAGGCGTCGGGTTAGTTGCCCACACTCGGAAAACCGAACCTACTATGAAAAATCAAAGAAAAAGAAAACCAAATCCACCTAATGTTGACGACCCCCGCAAACGTATAAATGACCACGATCTGCGAATCTGCACTTGGAATGTGCGCACCTTGTACAGAACAGGGGCAGTTTTCGCTTTGGCGGATGTACTCAAGAAGTACAAAGCCGGTATTATTGCCTTACAGGAAATGCGATGGAATGCAACTGGCGTAAGTAAATCAGATGATTACACCCTGTATTATAGCTGCCATGAAACGAGACGTGAATTTGGCTGCGGATTTATGGTTAACAGGAGAATAAAAGACCTCATCTCCAGATTCACTCCAGTAGATGAGCGAATTGCTATAATCCGTATAACAGTGAAGTTCTTCTACATCAGTCTCATTTGCGCCCATGCTCCGACCGAAGACAAAGATGAACAGACCAAAGACATATTTTACGAGCGCCTAGATACAGCATATGACCGTTGCTCTGGTCATGACATTAAAATTCTGCTAGGAGATTTTAATGCAAAAATCGGAAGGGAAAATATCTTTGGCCCCACCGTCGGAAAATTCAGCCTCTATGAAGAAACATCAGACAACGGCATGGTAGTTAGCAGCACCATATTCAAGCATCTCGACACAAGGCCACTTGGATATCTCCAGATCGAACAACGAGAAATCAAATCGATCATGTTGTGATAGACGGAAGACATTCATTCAGTGTTTTAGACGTCCGAGGAGCGAATATCGATTCGGACCATTACCTTGTGGCAGCCATGGTACGCACCCGTCTTAGTGTAGCAGCAAAGTTGCGAGCTAATGTAACACGGAAAATTGACGTCGAAAAGCTGCAAACACAACAGATAGCAGAAGCCTACTCCGCTCAACTTACACAACTGTTTGACGAAAGCACCCCTTGTCCCGATAAAAATATAGAAGCACAGTGGCAGAGAATTGCCCACTCCCTACAAACTGCAGCAAAAGCAACACTTGGGTACCAAAGACCACCAATAAGAAATCCGTGGTACGATCAGGAGTGTCGTAATGCTACTGATGTGAAAAACGCAACGTATAGGGCAACCCTGCAGACAGTAGAACACGTAACGTGATGGAGAATTATCGGGAGAAAAGGAGAGAGGAGAAACGTATTTTCAGAAAAAAAAGAAAGAACAAGAAAAACGTGAGCGTGAGCAAATCGAGCCAGAATGAAGTCCAAAAATTCTACCAACGGCTAAAACACCAAACCGAAGGCTTTGTAGAGATAAAGAAGGAAACCTGGTGACAGATACAGACAGCGTGCTCAGGATCCCGTGCACAAAAAAGGAGACAAGACGATATGTGCCAACTATAGGGGAATAAGTCTCCTTCCAATCACATATAAAATGCTATCCAGCGTACTGTGTGAACGATCTATTCGTTGACTATAAAGCCGCATTCGACTCGACAGCTTTATCCGTTCAGAGGTGTATGAAGCCATTTCTGCGTTTGGCATTCCTGCAAAATTAATACCAGCAGACAAAGTCAGAAAGGACCTCTCGGAGCCCTTTAATACCGAAAAAGGATTCAGACAAGGTGACAGTTTGTCGTGTTACCTGCTTGAAAGGGTCATACGAGAGGCAAAGGTGAACAGAAATGGTACTCTATACACCAAACAACAAATGTTACTCGCCTACGTCGATGACATCGATATAATGGGTCAAACACTGAGTGCGGTAACAGCCACCTTTGAACAAATTGAGAAGGATTCTGCCAAAGTGGGTCTGGCAGTAAACGGCGAGAAGACCAAGCTGATGGTATCAACGCACAAGACGTCCAGTAAACTCGGACCAACTGTGAAACTTGAGAACTACAGCTTCCAGGTAGTTAAAGATTTTATATACCTTGGTACCGCCATAAACAAAACGAATGACATCAGTTTTGAAATTAGGAGAAGGATATTTATGGCCAACAGATGCTACTATGGTCTGAGCAAACAACTCAAAAGCAAGGCCACCTCCCGCCAGACCAAACTCACACTCTACAAGACGCTGATACTACCCGTGCTGTTATATGGATCTGAAGCATGGGTACTTGCGCAAGCAGATGAGGCAGCTCTTGGAGTGTTTGAGAGAAAAATTCTCCGAAAGATCTATGGGCCGATCTGCGTTGACGGTGAATATTGCCGTCGAATGAACCATGAGTTGTACCAGCTATTCTCGGACATCGACATTGTTAGACGTATTGAGCTGCAGCGACTACGTTGGCTAGGTCATGTTGTGAGAATAGATGAAGATGCCCCAGCCCAGAAGGCATTTAAAAGCGAACCAGCTAATGGTTCACGCAGAAGGGGAAGGTCACGAATAAGATGGAAAGACCAAGTGGAAGACAACATTGCCGAATATGGTTTTTAAAATTGGAAAACTGCGCAAAAAATCGACCCGCCTGGAAATCTTTTTTAAGCTCGGCTTATGGAACGAAAGTTCTGTCACAAGCCACCTAAGAGAAGAGAGAATGGTTAAATCAACAATAGGGGTATGGGAAGCGAATACAGCCAATAGACAGGCGTAGATTTTTTAAAAATATATTTTTAACAGTCCATATGAGGCGTGGATTTTTTTTAAATATCGGATTCTTTTTATATTTTTAAAATATATATTTTTTATGAACAATATACAATTTAACTGTAAATAAATATTTAATTTGCTAACAAAATGTATTAATCTATTTCCATTTATTTTCTCTTTCATGTACTTTCTCGCTAATCAGGTAAGTTCCTTTTCCTTTCGGTTTCAAATCCTTTGAAAACGTCAATAATCGCCGATGTCGTGTTAACCATAAATTTGTCATAAAAACAAACGTTTGTCGTCTCGCTTAGAAACTCTAAAAAAACAAAACGTCATCTCTCTAATTGCATGTCAATATACAATCAATCAAAAATGCAGTGGAAGGGGGAAATCACACAATAAACAATTACAAAGACTTTCCTCTAAACCCTTCCAGTGATGCCTGTGATCGATTGGCATGTAAATTAGAAAGATTTTGAATTTTATGTCCCTCCATCAATGATGGATGGATGACAAACCAAAAAAAGTAAAGAGGGAAAATCTCTCTCTCATTACAAGATATTACAAATGAAAATGAAAAATTGTCGTTCGTCGTTACATTGACTCGTACGAAGTGAAATCGGTGTTCAATCGAAAAAAGTGAATATCAAAAACAAAAGACTGCAATCTGTTAAAAACTTAAGTTCAAAATTCATAATAGCAATTCGATTCGATTGGATAGATTATTTGAATTGTACTCGATTGTAATTTATTACCTTCAGTATGCATTCAGAGGTCTTCAATGGGGGTAATATACATACATATGTTCGTATGTGTGTTTGTTACATCTGTTACCATGCGTTTTTTATACAAGTGTTATACTAAAAAGTAGTTTATTTCAAACTATTTTATATGTGTATAAACATATATTTGTATTAAGATGCATTTCAGATTGAAAAATGTGCTCAACAAAAGTATGTTGTTGAACTGGTTTCGTCTGTACGGCGCATGCGCGCAAATGCATTAATTCACCAAATCACAGATTGAAAGTAGTTATCGTCAACGCCGTCTTGGGAGCAACACTTTGAATTCATTTTTGTTCGAGGGTGACATGTGTCGTTAATGGAAATGTACGGACGGACGGACCGAACGTACAAAGCTGTCATTATCTTTCGATCTGAAACAATGTTAATTTTATGCAACGGACTAATTTTATATAAAAAAATCCTTAACACGTCATTTGATTCAACATTAATGTAAATAGTGTGAATAGTTGGTTGATCAGGGGTAAGGTTACCTAGTGGAATACTAAAATATATAATATTGACCCTTTTTGTAGGATGTAGCAGAGTTGAGGACAGACGGGTCCCACTGACTTGATCTAGGCTTGTTAATGATAATAGGTTGTGAAAAATTTATTTTAAATTTTGGATATTTATAAATCTAATATTGGACTTATGGAATGCCCGAAAATGTTGAATACTTCTATGGTACCAGAAGGAGTGGATCAATGGGTGCCATCTTCGGACTTTATCTAAATTTGGTAAAAATAACAAGTTGTGCAAAGTTTAGTTAAAATCGGACATTCCATTCACCTGATATTGGATTTATAGATATTGAAAATGTTGACCCTATTGTGGGGAGGTACCAGAAGGAGTGGACCGATGATTTGTAATATTGAAAATTTTGACCCTTAGTGTGCAGGTACCAAAAGGAGTAGACCAATGGGTTCCCATCTTTCTATCGATCGATTATTCCCCCCGAGAGCTATCGTGCGTACCAGCCAGGCAGACCGACAGACCGGACGGGCGTAAATCGACTCCAAATTTTCTGAAACGGATTTGCTCCAAAGAAACGTGGGGTCTAAACCCAATATTTCGATGATACACATTTTCACCTTATCAAAGTGTATATATCCTCATTAACCATAAGGCTGAGGGAGGGTACATCAGCAACAAACTACTATAACCTATTCGTTTGAAAAACGAGCTCAAAATCTAATAACGGGGTGGAGTTGTTGGGCCAATATTGATTGCTTTTAGTAAGGAGATCTTCTAATTTGGTTAAAATCATTTCCAAAATAGCAACATTTTGGATGCATCGTCGTTATGGAAGCTATCCTAAAATGTTGATAATTTTTGGAAGATTTGCTAACCAATGAGAATACAACATAATCTGCTCAGAGTTTTTTAAAGCCAATACGGCTATGCAGGATAACCTTGAGTGACACAAGGTCAGCAGTTAACTCTGTACCCCAAACAACATATGTTACTCCTCTACGGGGCCCTTGACATCGATATAAGGTCAACATTGCAAAGGAGGTAGAGCCACATTTGAACAAATGAGTCTGTCAAAGTGGGTCTGTAAAAGGCAAAAACAACATATGTTACTCCTCTACGCCGATGACATCGATATAATATTTTTTCCATCTGCGAGGCCTTAGACAAACGGAATGAGATAGACCCATTTCTTAAACGGATGGTGACTGTGGATGAGAAATGGATCACATGCAATAACACAGTGCGAAAACGATCGTGGTCAAAGAGCGGTTAAGCGCACCTAAACCGATGTTCAAATCAGGACTAACATCCAAGAAGTTTCTGCTATGGATTTGGTGGGACTGGAAGGGGATTATTTATTATCAGTTGCTTCCATATGGTCAAACACTAAATTGTGATCTCTACTATCAACAACTGAACCGTTGAATATAGCAATTGACCAGAAACGGTCAGAATCGACCAGACAGGAGAGGTGTCATGCTCCGCCAATGACTCGCCAGAAACTAAGGGAGCTTGGTTGGGAAGTTTAAATGATAAAAACATGGTAACTTGGGGGATTGTGAAAATCGACTACTAGAGTTTTTTTTTTTTGCAAAATCATACAATAAAACGGTGCATATTTGGCCCAAATCAGACATTCCGAAGTCAGTTAAATAAAGTCCTATAGTTCTTTTTCCTCAACCTAATATTATTAGCTTCAAAAACAATTTCTTATTCCCTTCCAAACCTTTATCTTCATTTATGAGCAACTTTCAATATATATATTTCTATTCAAATCTAATTTCCAACTTTCATTTTCAAACTTATTGGTCAAGAACGTTCAGTAACTATGCGTTGTGGTTCGTTGTCTCCGTTGCCTTGAGCTAAGCAGTGAAATTCCATAACTAGACATAAATTTAATTAATTATTTTTTTTATTTTTTCTAAAATATGTAAAAATACTGGCTTTTAGCGCTACAACATGGTCTGGTGTTCGGTTAACATGTGGAACCCCCACTCCGAACAAAGTTGAATGCGTATGGATGTTGAACTTATTTCTATTTTCGCTTCTTAAACAAATAATGACTATGCACAACTTTAATGAAAACGAAAGAGCAACAAAATCAAACGTGTGTGTGCGTTGCTGTTGTTGCAGTTTGCCAATAGCCTTTGGCTGCCAATAATAACTGCAACAGCAGCAATGGGTCACTCAGTGCAGCAACAAAAACGCGTGTTCGCACTTTAATAGCTGCCAAAGCAAGCCAGCCAAGCATCCACCTCACCCCACCTTTTCATTTACAAAACGACACTGCACACTCTACCAACCAGCAACAACTGACAACATGCCATGCCATTATGCTGTTGTATTGAAGTTGTATGGTGTCTAAGAATAGCAACAACAAAACCACCACCACCAACAACAACGACCAACTCTAATGATGGTCAAAACCTCAAATCTTTAAAACCCACTTGGCACTGCACCAGCAGCACGGTCTGCAATGTATGTGACCGGCGATAATTACTCTGCCTAATAGAAATGGCAGAGTACTCCTCCACCTCCTTGGATAATGGACAAACAACAAGTGTTTGTTGTATGGCCATTATTCAAAGGCTTGGAATGGAAAAAAAAATGTTGGCGCTTTGGGTGCTATTCATTTTTTGCTGATGACTTTGTTGGCTTGAACTGAAAACATAAATGGGTTTAGCAGCACTATGGACCAGGATATTTTTTTTGTTTTTTTGTTTTTTGTCGAAAAGTTCTTGACAGTTAACGAGAAAAAAGTTTTATTATTATAATGGCCCAAATCGGGCCCATGTACCGTTTTGTTGTATAATTTCGTGCTGCATTTCGAGTTTGCTCGAATGTGAAACATTTTCCCAAATTTGGTGTGCTCCATTCCGAATTCCCAAAAAAATATTGGGAATATAATTCGAGCACATATAGCCTTGTGGATTGAAAACGAAATGAGATCGTACGTGTTTTTCTGAGCACGTACAAGTTAAAAAGAACGCTGAAGTAATATTTAGCGTGTTTTTACAATATTTATTTAAAAAATAAAGTATTTACATTAGTTTTTATAGTCATTTTATCAAAAACAGCGCGTAACATTTTTGAGATCAATCTGGAAACTCAACCACCATATGATCAAAATAAAAATAGAATCTATAAAAAATCTACTTTTAAGATTTCCAATAATACTTTTAATAAAGTTTCTTGCAGATGTGTGCCCTTTATTATATCGATGTTGACAAGATCCATGCTCCACTTGTTTATAGGGCGTCATCAAAAATGTTTCTTAAGCGTAACCACTGTCTCCTAGAAGCCAACTATTTTGCATACCATTTCCTGTTAATGCTGCCTAGCTGCACTCATATGTCAAATAAAACATCATGGCTGGATCCTGGTCTGCAGCTGTCCACAGCTTACACACACTTTGTCTTCCAGGACTTTCATTACTCTCCACAATATTTTACACATTGTTGTGCGATCAACACTTATATTTTAACCATTTGCAAATCTTTGCTGCTAACTGCAGGCTTTCGGGAATGGTACCCTTGTCTATGAAAGGACCAACTTCTCTCAAAATATCCATAAATGCTTATTTTAACACGTTCCAGTATCATTAGACTTTTTCTGGTAGAAACCAGGGCAATTAATAAGCCAGCAGGCATATTTTTCTTAATGTTGTTGTTAAACAAATTGCAAATTCCACTGAAATATATGTTTTTTTTTTTATTGAACACATTTCGTAACATATTGAACACAGCTATGCTTTCGAGCCGCACTTTCGCTCGAAATTGAGCACACCATTTTGCACAACATGCGAATTTAAAAAAGTATGGCAATTCAAAAACTCTCGGAACATGTCACATGGGCGTTGGTTGCCATTTAAAAGGTAACTTCATAATGCCTCTCCCATAGAAGTCCTGCTCTCTATTTGCAATAAAACTCTAGTAGTCGATTTTCACAATCCTCCCTAGAAACCAATTTTTTCTCATTAAAGAAATTTTGCAATGCAAGAAAAAATGAGAGGACTGTATGGTGGATGCATTAAAAGCGCCTAAAGTTTCTAGCGAGTCACGACACCTATCCTGTTGGCCAAATCTGGCCGTTTCTGCACAATTGCTATCTTCACGGTCCAGTTGTTGACAATAGAGATCTGGATTTAGCGTTTGGTCATGTGGAAGCTACTCATAATAAAAACATCTCCTTCCAGTCCCACCAAATTCAGAACCTTACTGGACCTTAGTACTGGTTTGGCTGCCGTTTTAAACGCTTCACCGCTCTTTGACCACAATCGTTTTCGCATAAGGTTATCTTATGTGATCCATTGGATCTATCTCATTCCGTTTGGCCAAGGCTTCGGATTGTCATCTATTGTCAATTAGAAATAATGCATCCTTATTTCAGTGGTTGAGATACTTGCTTAGTTAGTGTTACCATTTTCCCCTGGGGGCCGCTATTTCTTGACATGCTTATTTTGTAATTATCCTCCGATATAGATTATCTGAGATAGCCACCATTTTAGGCACTTTCATTAGAAAAAAATCAGTATAGGTCCATGTTTGATATAACTCCCTTATAAAGGTCCCACCCCATTTCGGTATGAAAGTCGAATTTACCTTACTGTCTGTAATTTGGTATTTTATTTACTTGGAGGATATAAAAATATCCTGACAGACAATAAACAATGACCTTTGTATAAGACCATAGAGGTTCGATGCGCCTTATCATGCTACTCTTGCAGAACAATCGCCAGGGGTGGCATGGTGCACAATGAATTTCTGCCACAAAATCATACGATCAATAAGGAATACTATCTTGAAATTATACGGATCATTCATTATTTTAGACCATAACGGTTCGTGTTTTATCGGACCGGTATATAAACATGTTCCGATTGTTTGCTTAATTTCGTAATTAAAACTCCTCAGCATATAAAAGTCCAATGTACCTGTCTAATTATTATTCTTTACTGAAAAGAGAAACAGAGTGTCAATTTAGCAAAAATTAATCGACATGAATTCAGCCCAGGTTATTTCTATAGGAAATTCGTTATGTGCTGTCGTATTCTGATTCTGTGTCCAAATTCATGATGAATTCGGAGACAGATGATCAGGCTTAGCTAGCCAGTTGAATAGGTCGTGTGATTCTAGTCTCCTGCTGGGTATGTGTTAGATATCGAGCCCAGTAGGAATTGGTTAGCTGTCCTTATCCTGTCTATGCACTTGATATGGATGTACATCATTCAGGCAGAATTGTTGTAATGCCTGTCGGGTTCTGACTCCTCTGTGTCCACATTTAGGAAGAAATCGGAAACTGATAAGTAGGCTTAGCTGGGCTGTTGAAGATGTCGTGTGGTCCTAGTCAATATGATTAGGTATCGCGCCCAGTAAGAATTCAGGCGGCTGCACCATCCTGATCTTAGCTGTGCTAAGACTGCTCATGTCTGTCTAAGCAGCTCCTATGGATGGCGGATGGTCTTCGATCATATCATTCATACTGTCTGGGGAACTGCATCAGAATGAATACTATTCAGGCCTGACTGATAAGTCTGTTTATTTAGAGGTTTACGACTATACTTTTGGATCTATCTCTCTCTAGATCATGAAGATCTGCCCTAATGTGTCTGGGCTGGAAAATCTTGTCAATAATGCTATACGGGTATCAGGAATTCCCCTTGTATAACATCCGATCAGGTGGAGGAGAGGAGACACCCTGTTTTAGTTCTCAGGACGGTATTTTGGCAGGTCTGTATATTTTTCACTATATTTCACTTACATTCGCAAAACTCTAACTGTTCAAACCTGACTGGTCTATTGCTTTATAAGAGGTCCACAAGGTATCCTTGACAGAGATTCAGGACCTTGTTTCTATTTCTCAGCTTATTACAAATCGCAGTGCGATCTCTATGCCGTCCGGTGATTGTGTAATATCAAAATGGTAGAGGTTGAACAGTTCCGGAGATATCACCCGACCTTTAGGAACTCCCAGTTTCACTGTACAGGTCTTCGACTTCCGGTTTCTGAATTCCACATAGGCAGGTACTATGGACGGTCTACATGCGGTATAGTTCTACTGCCTGCATTCTGTATGAATGCTATTCAGTCCAGCCTGTGGATCTAGAGGTTCACGTGTATATCTTTGGACATCTCTCTTTCTCTCTAGACCACGAACAGTTCCGGACATATCGCCCAACCTTTAGGAACTCCCTGTTTCACTCTACTGGTCCTTCAACTTCCAGTATCAATTTGCACGACCAGCGCCATAAGTTAAGTTGAACTCAAACAAAAAGAGATCATCACCTAGGACGAAAGGTCATAACTCATGACGGGCGTTGAAATGTCCCAATTGCTCTTTTTCCCTATTTTATAGTAGTTCGGATAGATGGTAATCTCCCCTGGAAATAAATTGCATTTTGAGAAATTATTTTTCAATTAGATAAATATCGCCCCATTCTGCAACTGCATTTGCGCATGCATGTGTGCGCTTTATTTTAAATCTATGACACTACTTCTTGGTTAATGAAAAGCAGCACCTGCAACAACAACTGCCAGCACCACCACCACCACCGCCACTAAAAGCTTAACTATAACCAACCATTCAACCAGTAGAATTATTATTAGCCGGGGTACTTAAAATAAACGACGATCCATTTTAATTTTATTGTGTGCTTTGCAATAGTTTTAGTTTAGTTATTGTTGGTGTTGTTGCAGCTATTGCTGAGGATGACTACAAAGAAACGACGATGGTTGGTTAGCTGATTGTTGGCATAAGCACTTCTTTTCTATGGGCTCACCAACTGTTGTTGGGGGGTACCACCGTACCTCCTGCTATGAATAGCAGTGGTGTAGTAATTCGTTTTCGGTTTTTTGTGGGTCTCTTGTGAAAACGTGACTGGCGGTTTGTCAACTTGATTTGAGTTCACCTAAACAAAAAATAAAAACTGGGAGGTTTTGACTAAGTTGCGTTTTGAGTTTTTTTTTAAGTTAAGGTTTCGGTGGTTAGGGTTTCTGTTGGGCTTTTACTGTTTGCTGTGCTCTCTGTGTGTATGTATTTTGTTGTAATATTGTGCATACAAATCAAAATTCAAATTGAACGAACAACAATAACAACAACAAGTAGCAACAACAAAATGAAAATGTTGTGTAGCATACTGTGGTGTGATGACGAAGCATTTTCTGACAGTGAGTGTGTGTATGAGTGCGTTACCTCTTTTTTTTGGAGTCACTGACTAAATTGTGTTGGATTTCAGTTTTTTTTTTTTTTTTTTGTATTTTGGATTATGTGCGGTTTTTTGGGATCTTGAGGTTTATTTGGATATTTATTTTGTTTTGGTTTTTGGATATTTGAATTTCACTTTCTTTTTCATCGCAGCCGTCGCAGTCGTTACGCTTGTTGCCCAACAAAGCAAACCATAACAGATTGTAGTCTTTTCATTGTTGGTACAATTTTATTGCAGGCAGTCACACTTACTTTTTATCTGCTTCAGGATGGATACTTGGGTCACAACCACAGAACCCAGTGTTTTATAAAGTTTAGCATATTATGGGTTTCCAGGAATCATTTACTACTTTGTAGGATAATAAGTAAGGATTGTGAGTTGTGTAATAGGATATTTTCTTTGTGGTTTTATCGTAAGTTCCTAAGTATTTTGCAATTTTTAAGGGATGACTTAATTTTTTTTAACATAGCAGCTATGGATTTTTATATCACAATATGTAAGCTTATTTATACGAAAAATATTTTGGCCCATTTTTAAAAATTTTGGTATGTTGGTGAGTTTAGGCATGTTTTTCAGGATTTGGATTCTCATTCGGTAGAAAATCTTCCTACCAAAAATTATCAAAATTAGGCCAATTTATTATTAAGTATATGGGGGATATTTCTGCTTCCCATTGGGTATCAAATCTTACTAAACTAAAATATAAATATTGGTCTTTTGAGGAGATGCTCACATAAATATGGGTATAACCGAGCCGTAATGTTTAGCTTGTCGAGAGAGATAAAAAAATCAATATTTTATTTAGTTTTCCTGATGATGATAATATAATCGTTGATATTTAAAGAAAATTTTTTTTATTTAAAAAAGGAATATTGGTTTTTTATTAATGTTATTAACGTTGAATTTTAAGAACTGTTTAGGGATAGAAGCGCAGTTGTGTAAATTTATTTAGGATATAATTGAGCATTTTAAAGAGTATAAGGAGGATTTTTGAAAGATATTTGTCTATTTGTTAAGGTAAATATTTCTTGATTTTTAAGAATATTAGTTGAGGATATAGTCATGGTTTTTTTAAATATTAGGTTGAGGAAAAATAAATCCAGTATTTGTTCGGCAGATGGCTGTACTGATACATTTCTCGTAAATCATCAATCAAACAATTTCAGATTTATGCTGGTGGGAAGGGTGACATTTCGCAGTCACAAAATTATGTTGCTGTTTTTTTTTGTGCATTAAGTTGTGAGTTACAGGGTGTTAAAAATGGAAGTGAACAAAGAGAAAATTCGGTAGATTTTCAGTTGTTCTTTGACAAAGGCGAAAATGCAAGCCAAGCGGCTAAATTGTGAATGGTGTTTATGGTTTCGATACTGTAAAAGCCAATTATGTGCAATTTTGGTTTCGTAGCTTCCGTCCAGGAGTTATAAATGTTAAAGATGCACGTCACACAGGTAGGCCGGTCGTCGATAATGTCGATAAAATCCGAGAAATTATCGAAATTGACCGGCAACGTGTAATTTGGAATTTTGGGGTATTGGTAGCTGGCATACATTCGTGTAGAAAATTATCATTACGTATTGGTCCATGTTTTTTAAATACTCATTGTATAAAGGTCCCGCCTAATTTTCTGGATTTTGAGGAATTTTCCAAACGAAATAAGTACCCAGACTTTTGTTGGAACAATTACAAAATTTGTATTCTCTGGCGTATATATTTACTCCTGAAGGGTATAGACCGGAGAAGTTGATAATATATCCAAATTGATACCAATTTACCAATTTTCAATGGGGAAAATTCGGAAGAAATGCCGCACAGGAGCTGTTGACCTCTAATAAGGTAAGAGTTTGCATACATCGCGAAATGATACACAGGCTCGGAATATAGATCCACAGAAACATTAAGTTTAGTGGTACTTTGTCGGCCCCGTCCGACCACACTGTTTTATATTGAATTTTATATTGCATCATGATTCATTTTGATGATAGACACGCCATAATTGTGCTATTACAATTCATTTTTGAGATGACATGTCTTCAGTCAAATCAAATATGGGATACTTTTCTGGAATATTTCGTATTTCTAATTCAAGTCAATGCTTGTCCATTTCGTTTTTATTTTCTTGAACGCTCATAAGATTTTAAATACTGTCCTCAGTGACAAGAAATTGATATTTATATATTTTTTTCTCTTTCCATTTTCACCCTATCCTTCCTCAGGCAACCTTACATCTACGTACACTAAAAAGTTTCCTAAAAAGTTTCGGATTCGTTTTAAATATTTACGACAAAAAGATATCCTTGTGAGATTCGTGTTAGTAACAATATTCGTAGGAGATACCTCCGGATCATTTATAAGAATGTGTAACACAATGAGACATATTTTTGGTTAATATTTCAGACAAAATCCAACAGTTCATTGATGTTCGTAGATATAAGGTTTTCTGAGCAATGATCGAGTAAAAGTAGAAAATACCATGAGAACACACGAATATCGTTTTCGTGCCAAAAGTCTTCTGTGCGATATTTTTGAAAAATTTTAGAGGTCAAGGGCGAAAAATACACACAAAGACTTCCGATAGAAGGAGATTATGCTTTACTAAAATATTCCTCATTTGACTGAAGAAATGTGGTAAAAAACCAACTTGAAATAGCCGAAAACAATGGATTCTTCATGTACTCGCAAAGTGATTTCCCCAGACTATAAATCCCTTTTTATAAAAAGTTTTTTTTAAATAGATTTTAGGCTTATTTTTTATATGGCATGTATTTATTATTTTAATTATTGATAAATGTATTTTTGCAGCTATTGTAATTCGAATATTTCTTGTGAAATTATTTCCAATCTATTGCACACGATTTCAAATTTGTATAACAAATTATATAACATTTAAGCTCTTTTCATAATTTTCGGGCAGATTTCTCCCATTTTATTTTTAATAAAAGAAATCCGATTTAAGCCTATAATTCATATAATTTCAAATTCACACTTTTCTAATCACTGTCTGTTGTCTGCAGCTGACTGCTTCTTCTTCCTCGTCTATTTACCAACCTATATGATTAAAGTGATGAAAGTGTTTTCAAATGAAATTGGCCTAATGCTCCTCTTCGTTATTTTTTTTTTCATTTTATTTTGATTTGTAATGCAAACAAAACAAAAAATAAATTTGTTTACGCTTTTTCTACCACAGCAATAACAACACAAAAGGAAGGGACCGGGCCTATAGGGTTTTCATCATCATCACCGTTGTTGTTGTTACTGTTTAAAAGTCATTATACAACAACAAAAAGAAGGGGTGGACTGCTAGATGAATGTATTCACTATGGTCCCCCAACAATAACAACAAAAAGAAGTGGAGGAAAAAATTTTCAAAAAAGATTTAACAAAATAGCAATACGGTTCGTTGATTTAACTAATTTACATACGATATAAAAAAGTCATAGCAGTAAGAGCAGCAGCAGTAGAAGTTCGTACATCGATTCATACCATATTCATACATATGTACATATGCATGGACAAATTTCTAAATATACATAATGTCAGCTAAAATGCAAAAAGGCGTAACTAACAAAAAATTGAAAATTGACTTTTTGAATGAATATTGTGAATATCAATAAACTACATGTGTTGACAAAGTTTTACACGTCTGCGGTCAAAAAATGAGCTTCTATTAACAAAAAACAAAAAGGGGTAACTACAAGTGGGTTTATTTGATAAATGCAAAAAGGCGTAACTAACAAAAAATTCACGTTTTTACTTAATTGTTATGACTGCTATTAAACTAAATAACTAAATTTGTTAAAAAAAAAATATAGTCTATTATTCGTCATATGCAATATCATCCTGCCGGGCATACTTTTTCATTTCACATGACATGTTTATAGTTTTCATTCAAAATAGTTTTTTGCTTCTCCTACACAATTATGCTTTTGTTAGTTACGCCTTTTTGCATTTTAGCTAACGATATGTATGCTTGTAAAAGTTGAGTACTTCCATGGCATTTACATGCATTCATCCATAGATTTGTAATTGTAATTGTTGAATGTATTTTCCATTTCAGCCATCCATCCTATAATGGCTGCATGAATGATGGATGGATGGATGGTTGGTTAGATGGTTGGTTGGATGGATGAATGCTGCTGCTGCTTGATGAACTGAAGTCATTGGGGGATGCTAATATCGAAATAGAAAACAAATGCGGTTTGAACGCACAGCCAGTTAGCCTTTCGGGTGATAACTTCCCTATGTGTATGTAAATAGTTAATAACTGTAATTGTTGTTGTTGTTAGGGGGACATGTAAATTTATTTTGTTGTACTATGTAATTAAAAGGAAACGTTCGAAAGAAAAATTAAATCCGAAATTGTAAACATTTATGGGGAAATTTTTAAAATCCCTTGACTGATATGGGACAGAAGAGTTCGATATTACGTGTATAAAGTACTTTCTCCTTCGAAGTCAATAAGACCTTAAGGTCTTATTCATAGACGAGCTAGAGGAGGTATATGGAAGGTAAAACGGACTTCTTCATAGCTCACCAGAGGATCTTCCTCATAGAAAAGCAAAAAAAAGTGAATATCAGAATTTTAAAAGTCCCTTAACAGATATGAGACAGAAGAGTTTGATATGACGTTAATAAGGAAGGTGAAGGTTTTATTCATCATAGAAGGTGATCATATTTATATAAGAGCTTCAGGTTTCTGGAGGTTTCTTCATTGACGACCAGAGGGCCTTCTTCATAGAATATCAAAAGGTCTTCTACATTGAAGAACTGAAAGTGTTCCTTATATTCATAGAAGGCCTTCGTTATATACGAGCTAATTAAAGTTCTCTTCATAGAAGAGCTGCAAATCTTCCTCAGAAAATATTCGGAGATCTTCTTCATAAAAGTACTGAAGGAATTGAAGGCCTTCCTTATAGAAGATTTAAAGATCTTAAAGAGCTGGAAATTTTCCTCAGAAAATATTCGGAGATCTTCTTCATAAACGTACTGGTTGTATTCTGCATTATAGAAGAGCTGAAGGTCTTCTTCATAGAAAGGCTGAAGGTCTTGTTTATAGAAGAGCTGAAGGTATTCTACGTCATAGAATAACTGGAAGTCTTCGTCGTAGAAGAGCAGAAGGCTTTCTTCATTGAAAACCATAGAAACGCTGGGAGATTTATTCGTTGGAAAGAGCTGGATATCTTCATAGAAGCGCAGGAGATCTTCTGATTAAAAAAAACTGGATAAGTTCCTCTTTGCTGGAAGTTTTATTCATAGAAGCCCAAATGTAATTTTCTAGGATTAAAGTCCTCTTCATAGATGAGGTGGTAATCTTTCTCAAAAAAATTTCGCAGATCTTCGTCATAAAAGTACTGGAGGTATTCTGCATTATAGAAGATATGATGGTCTTTTTCATAGAAAAGCTAAAGGTCTTATTTGTAGAAGAGCTGAAGGTCCCTTTCATAGGAGGGCAGAAGGTCTTTCATAGAATAACTTCTTTGTAGAATACCAGAAGGTATTTTTCATAGAAAACCATAGAATAGCTTGGAGATTTTTTTTCGGTAGAAAGAGCTGGATATATTAATAGAAGAGCTGGAGATCTTCTGTATAAAAAACTAGAGAAGATCCTCTTTGCTGGAAGTTTTATTCATAGAACCCCAAATGTTATTTTCAACGTAGAAAACTGGTAGATAGTCTACATCATAGAAGACAAGGTGTTGGTCTTCTTCATTACAGAATATGTCATTTTCTTCATAGAATGCCAGTAGATGGTCTTCTTCACGAAAGGCCTGTAGGTGGTCTCCTCAATAAAAGGCCAGTAGGTTTTGTTCTTAAAAAAGGGCCAGTAGTTGGCTTCCCAGACCAGTATCTGGTCTTCTGTATAAACGACGATTTAATGGTCTGTAGGTGGTCTTCCTCATAGAAGATCGGCAGATAGTCTAGAACATAGAAGACATGTACATGGTATTCTTGATAGAAGACCGGTAGATAATCCTCTTCTTCATAGACGATTTGTATACAGTCTTCATCACGGAACACCAGTAGTTGGTCTTCTTTCTAAATTGTCTTCTTCATAAAAAAACCTTGAAGTATGTTCCGTCCATGAGGTGGTCATCTATATTTAGACCAGTCGGTGATATTCTTATGATGTGATCTGTTCCATAAAAAACCAAAAAAATATAAAAATTAGATTTCCAAAATTCACACAAAATCCAAATTGTACTAAAATTAGTATCGCTTAGTTCCCATAACAGTAATTTTTATTCCAAAATGCAGAAGTCCAGCTCTCATTTGGTGCACACAAAATCAAATTGCACCAAATTTAGTATCGTTTACTTCACATAAGTATGAATTTTAAGAACTACCCCCATATCTCAGTTCTACATTCCAAATTTGGTACCTTTCGTACTCATAAGTACTAATTAAAGAATTCCAGCTCTATCTGTTCACCAAAATCCAATTTTTACCAGATTTGGTACCATACTTTTAGTATCCATATTCCAAAACTATCTCAATCCTACACTCCGACAGTAATCTTAATTGCAGTTTTCAGTATTTCAGTTCAACCCGTTCACCAAAGTCCAAAATGTACCAACTAAGTACGAATTTCCAAAACTACCTCAGTCATGAACTCCAATAATAATGTTAAGTCCACATTTAAGGATTCCAGCTTTCTCCGTTCACCATCATACAAATTGTTGTACCACATTTAGTACCATTTGTTACTTTTCGTAGACGTAAATACCATTTTCCAAAATTTCCTCAATTCTACACTCTAACTGTAATTTAATCATACATTTTAGAATTCAAGTTGTACCATATTGTACAATATCCAAATTGTACCATATTTAGTACTTTTCATACTTATAGGTTCGAATTTCCAACATCACCTCAATCCGGTACTCTACCAGCAATTTTAATTCCAAAATTATGGACTGTAGCTCTATCCGTTCATATATAATCAAGTTGTACCAAATATAGTACCATTTAGTACACATCAGTACTATACTTCCATATCTCAATTCTACATTCCTCTCTAGATTAGCAGCTCTCTCAGCTTCACCTAAATCCGAATTGTACCAAATCTAGTGCCGTTTAGTACTTTTCGTGCATAAAAATACGAATTTCCAAAGCTTTATCTATAGTTCAATCCTCAACAGCAATCTTAATTCCAAAATGCAGGTTTTCAGCTCTATCCGTTCATCCAAAATCCAAATTGTACTAAATTTGGTACCATTTAATACTTTTCGTACCCATAAGTGCGAATTTAATAAACTACCACAATCATACACTTCAACAGACATTTTAGTTCCCAATTTCAGGACTCCAGCTCTATTTGTTCAACTAAATCCAACTTGTACCAAATTTAGTACCGTTTAGTACATTTCATACGAAAAGCTTTCTCTATAGCTCAATCCTCAACAGCAATCTTAATTCCAAAATTCAGGTTTTCAGTTCCAGGTTTTCAAGACTCCAGCTCCATCTGTTCAACTAAATCCAACATGTACCAAATTTAGTACCATTTTGTTATTTTCGTACATATAAAAATGAACTTCCAAAACCATTTGCTTGTTGTATCTTGTTCTATACTCTCCTAGCTACAAATGTGTTATACATTTTTCCCAGTGTAGAAACTCAAAGTATTGACTCTAACCTTGTACTAAGCCAGCCTTTTTTTGCACTCCAAATTAATTTTGATGGTTTCGGTAATTTGAATTCTATGCCTTCTTTTTTAATGAGTGATACGGTTTCTTATCGTTTTGGTTTTTATATTTTTGTGGATATATTTTTTGTAATGAATTTGTTTGGTTTTCAAATTTGTTATGTCCGTCTGTCTATCTATCGGTCGGACAGGCTGACGGGTATGCTATCTAAACCTTGATATTATTTGTATTACCAATATAACAACAAAAACAAGACTTGCTGTTGAAGGCATATAGGTTTTGCTAAGCCGTTCGTTTGTGGGTTTAAAAAAATAATAACAAAACAAAAGCAGCAAAACCCCCAGAGCTAACAGTTCTAGGCCTACAAAAATAGTGTTTGAGGTTGTTAAACATAATGTTGCTCACTTTTGTTAGAGACAATTGAAACTTCGACAGATAAATGAAGTTAGAGCCATGTTATATGGCAAACCTCATGGAAGCTAATCTAGATACAAAAAAAACTTTGTTAGTAACAATTTTAGTTGGTTGGTGAAATCATATAATTCATCACAGCAAAAACAAATAAAAAAACATGAGTGTTGTTGCGACAACAACAACATGTTGTTACAGTTCACTGATATGTTGTTTAGTTTAACTATAAATTGTCTGCATTTTGCCTGCCTTCAATTCACATATCGCAGCCTTTAAGTAATTTGTCAAAAAGACGCCAATATGTTGCGAGTCAGTCAGCCGGCCAGCCGACCAGCCTGCCTCTGCCTTGCTTATCATTCATTATTCATTCATGTTGTCTACGCCTTTGTAATATTTAATGAAAAGAAAAAACAAATACCAACAACACCAGCCATGTGCTGCACTCAAGTAGGCCTAATAATATTCCGCCACACCACCATTTTTTTTTTTTTTTTTTTTTAATTTTAATGAAATTTTACTTTCATTTGACTGCGGTTGTTCAGTTGGCTGACTGGCTGGTTCGCTGGTCGCTTGGTTTCTGTTACGACACACTTGTCTTGCAAAATCAAGTCTCCGAAGTGAACTGATGACATAGATTTCTGTCGCTTTCATTAAAACGATTTCAATTTGAACGAACCCCAACAACCGTCATGGAATATCAATTTGACAACTCTTTTTATTTTATTTCTATTTTTGGCGAGGCTTAGAAATGTTTGTGGGTCACAACAATGAAAGGGGAGTTGGCTTGTGTGTGTGTGTCTGCATATGTGTAATTACTGTCGTTTATTATGTCATTTATTTAAATGACCATATTCTCATAATAATAAAGAAATTTTGAACAAAAAAAAATATATTTATCTTGTGAAATATTTCATTAGGGCGAAATTAGAAATGTTATGAAATTTTAAAGGCAGCAAAAAATGTCTGCGGCGGATTTTTTAATAACAGATTTTTTCAACCATTTTTAAAATCATTTTTTTCAGGCAGTATATAAGGCGTGGATTTTTAAAATAACTTTTTTTCAAGGGCTTTACAAAATAATTTATTCAACCAATCAAAGACATTAACATGTTTGGTTCCTAAGTCTTTTGTTTTGAGTCATGAAAAATTAGAATGTGGGAATTCTATATTTTTTTGTATACCCTTCACCACACTGTGGTACAGGGTATTATGTCTTTGTGCATATGTTTGTAACAGGCAAAAGGAAACGAGATAGACACATGGTTCCTTTTGAGAATATGCATAGAATCACTTTCTGAGTCGATTTACGCATGTCCGTCTGTCCGTCGGTCCATGAATTTTTGTGAACAATTCATAGGTCAGGCATAGGTCACTTATTTGGCCCAAGGACGAAGCCTATTAATATTAGGAAAAATCGGTTCAGATTTAGATATAGCTCCCATATATAGTTTCGTCTGATTTGAGGTAAATAGTGCACTAAAGTCCCTATATATCTCTCGATTTGCACGAAATTTGGCATATCGTACTGAATTGTGTCTAGAATGAAGTGTTAAGTTTCGCGAAAACCGGCTGATATTTATATATAGCTCCCATAGCGTACTGGATTAAGTCTAGAACGATTTGAGTAAATTTCGTGAAAATCGGTTCAGATTAAGATATAGCTCCCATATATATTTTCGTCATATTTAATGTAAATGGTGCACCAAAATCCCTATATATCTCTCGATTTGCACGAAATTTGGCACAGCGTAATGAATTAGGTCTAGAATGATGTGTGTTAAGCTTCGTGAAAATCGGTTCAGATTTAGATATAGCTTCTATATCTGATCAAATGAAAAATGTAGTATGTTTATGGATCCAATTTCATTTTACTAGTCCTTTAAAATGCGACGTCTGTTAGGATTCATCTGTTGAATATACCCAAAGTGGTGAAGGGTATCATATAGTCGGCCCAGTCCCGCTTTACTACTTTCCTTAAGAGTGAATTTTTAAACCTACACAACTATGTTGTCAGGGTATTATAGCTTTATGCAGCCCCAAGAGTTTGGTCCTAGACCTACCTTTAAGTATACCGATCGTCATATCTCGTCTAGTTGAGTCGATCTAGACATGTGTGTCCGTCTGTCCATTATAATTTGTAAACACGATACAGGCCTCAGTTATGGACCAATCTTCACGAAATTTTGCATGTAGGATGGGTTCTGGCTAATGAAGACCCCTATTATTTTTAGTAAAGATCGGGTAATATTTACAGGATGACATGGACCAAATACTTAGTTTTTATCGGTTTTTCTGGTTGCTCCAGATGCCGCAATTATGGCCCAAACATCGCGAAACATTTGCATGGAGAAGGGGATTGGGCTAAAGAATAAGCATTCCGGTTTTGATAAGGATCGGTCAATACATAGCGGGCCAAATGGACCGTGACTTTTGTGTGAAAATTTACAAAATTTGTATTCTATAGCGTATAGATTTAGCCCTGAAGGACGTAGACCCGAGAAGTTGATGTGTATCCAAGAGGAGTGGTTGGCCTTTAAATTAATGCCAATTATATTGTCGTATGTACTCGAATGTGGGAGTAAAACCTACATATTTACAGGTGTTTACGTATTCATATGTTATTTAGTAACCCATTACCACACTGGAGAGCGAAAATATAGCGCTGATCGCTTTGAAATGTTCCATGAGGTTCCAGTTATGGTCAGGGACAACGCCTATAATTTTCGGCGATGATCAGATAATATTATTGGAATGAAGTGGACCGAAAATTATTTTCACAACACAACCCACGGTGAAGGGAATCTGGACAAGTAATTAAAAGGGGTGTAGTGAATATTTATAATACTTATTGACCTCTAGTCCGTCAAGAGGGTGCAAACATCGCGAAATATGTCCCAAGCGCAGAATATAGAACCACATAAAGTTAAATTTTTGGTGGATGTTGTGTAGGGTATCATATGGTCGGTCCCGTCCGACTCAATGGTTTTTAAAATATTTTTTTTTCAAAAGTTATAAATAATTTTTTTCAAGGATTTTGTTCGTGGATTTTTAAAATATTTTTTCAAGGGCCTTATTAGGCGTGGATTTAAAAAAAATTCAGGGGCTATATTGAATTATTTATTCAAACAAAGATATTAACATGTTTGGTTCCTAAGTCTTTTGTTTTGAAACATGAAAAATTAGATTGTGGGAATTTTATTATTTTTATTTAAATATACATTAGCCCGATTACAACCAATTATATTATACAAAACTATTTTTTTATCGATTACAAATAATAACCTTATATTTGAAATTATATATTATCCACAGTTCATTGACATGCAATGCCATTGACCAGCAGCAATGAGTGAAAAACTCCATGGCTACTCATTGAAGCAATAATTGTCATGTATAAAATTTCATAACATCATCATCAGTTTTTTTTCTTTTTTGTTTTAGAAAAAAATATTGCAATTAATCTCTCGGTGTATTGTAATCATGATTTTCACTCTGTTTTCCAACTCTTTGCCATTTGTCTGTGGACAATTAAATTGGCGAAACTTCTCCCTTCCAGTGAAATGTTGTACAATCGCAAAAAAAATCAGCACATGTGAATTTCCCTTTCATTTGCAGTTTTCTTTTATGAGATTTAAACTTTTCATTTGTTGGTTTGTTTCGGAAAATAACACGGATTGTTGCTATAATAAAAATAACAACAATTTCTATATAATTATTTATACGCCAACACTGCGTCATGCGACTATCGCTCCCTTAATAAACCCAAACAAAAATAGTTTTTGTCTTTATTTAAGGTTCCTCGAGTTTCTTTAATTTTTTGTCTGTTTGTTTGTTTGCATAAAATTTAAGATAAATTATGTAAAAACAAAAAAACAGTCACATATATCTAAATTTCAGGGAAAAAATCATAATTTTGTTTAACAATGGCAACAACTCTGTGAGGAACAATGAAACAATAGCAATTTTGTTGCTGCGATTTTTTTTCGTAAAACAAAAATTAAACTGTCATGTTTTATGTTGTTGAAGTCTTTTGTTTTTTTTATGTAAAAAAAAAAGTTGCCAGCAACAGTAGCAGGCCGCCAACAGCAGAAACTCCTCATCAAGACACCAGATCAGCAACAAAATCTCCCTGCAAGATGCGATGCTAACCAGCCAGGCACTCAAGTATGGTATGGTGTGCTGCCGCCGCCGTCGTACCGTGTGCAGACAAACATTTCGAAAAAAGTGAAAGTTTTTCCCGCAACACCAAAAAAGATACGAAAAACAGAAAACCAGGCATTCGTACAACACCAAACTAAGCTGCTAAAGCCAAAGCCAGGCGCACAATCGCGCATTCCCCCAAAAACAAAACACACAAATCCAAAACGAACTAAAAACAAATACAACAACTTCACAAATAAAAAGCAACAATCAAAACCATATAAACGCTATAAAACAAAAGCAAACACTAACGCTAATAATAAACAAAATTGGGGAGAGAGGGAGGGCAACAAAGACAACAATTGCGGTTTTATGCATCCCCCCTTAGATACGAGGGTGGTTTCCTTGGAAAAAATTATTTTAAAAATCCACGCCCTTGGAAAAAATTATTTTAAAAATCCACACCCTTGGAAAAAAATAATTTTAAAAATCCACGCCTTGGAAAAAAAAATAATTTTAAAAATCCACGCTCTTGGAAAAAATAATTTTAAAAATCTACGCCCTTGGAAAAATTATTTTAAAAATCCACGCTCTTGGAAAAATGCTTTCAAAAATCCACGCCCTTGGAAAAAATTCTTTTAAAAATCCACGCCCTTGGAAAAAATAATTTTAAAAATCCACGCCCTTGGAAAAATTATTTTAAAAATCCACGCTCTTGGAAAAATGCTTTCAAAAATCCACGCCCTTGGAAAAAATTCTTTCAAAAATCCACGCCCTTGGAAAAAATAATTTTAAAAATCCACGCCCTTGGAAAAAATTACTTTAAAAATCCACGCCCTTGAAAAAAATTCGTTTAAAAATTCACGCCCTTGAAAAAAATTCTTTTAAAAATTCACGCCCTTGAAAAAAATTCTTTTAAAAATCCACGCCCTTGGAAAAAATTATTTTAAAAATCCACGCCCTTGGTAGAAATTATTTTAAAAATCCACGCCCTTGGAAAAGATTATTTTAAAAAGCCACGCCCTTGGAAAAGATTATTTTAAAAATCCAAGCCCTTGGAAAAATTATTTTAAGAATTCACGCCCTTGGAAAAAAATATTTTAAAAATCCACGCCCTTGGTAAAAATTATTTGAAAAATCCACGCCCTTGGTAGAAATTATTTTAAAAATCCACGCCCTTGGAAAAGATTATTTTAAAAATCCACGCCCTTGGAAAAGATTATTTTAAAAATCCACGCCCTTGGAAAAATTATTTTAAGAATTCACGCCCTTGGAAAAAAATATTTTAAAAATCCACGCCCTTTGGAAAAAATAATTTTAAAAATCTAAGCCCTTGGAAAAATTATTTAAAAAATCCAAGCCCTTGGAAAATTATTTCAAAAATCCACGCCCTTGGAAACATTATTTTAAAAAATCCACGCCCTTGGAAAAATTATTTCAAAAATCCACACCCTTGGAAAAAATTATTTTAAAAATCCCCGCCATTGGAAAAAAATTATTTTAAAATTCCACGCCTTGGAAAAAAATATTTTAATCATCCACGCCTTGGAAAAAAATATTTTAATCATCCACGCCTTGGAAAAAAATATTTTAAAAATCCACGCCTTTGGAAAAAAATATTTTAAAAATCCACGCCTGATATAGCGGAGCGGAGCAGTATAGTCGGATGGGGCCGACCATATGATACCCTACACAACTTCGACGAAAATATAAATTTCTGTAGTTCTATATTCTGAGCTTGGGCAATATTTCTCGATATTTGCACCCTCTTGGCCGACCAGAGGTCATAAAATATTACTAATACTCAGCACAGCCCTTCTAATTACTTGTCCTGATTCCCTTCACCATGGGTTGTGTAGTGATTTTCGGCTTTCAATTGTGGCCTATCGAATCGAAAAAAAAACGAAAAAAATAAGTTTTCGGTCCACTTCATCCAAAATTTATTATTTGATCATCGCCGAAAATTATAGGCGTTGTCCTTGACCACACCTGGAACCTCATGGAACATTTCAAAGCGATCCGCGCTATATTTCCGCCCCTTAGTGTGGTATTAAATTATTAAATAATATCTGGATACGTAAACACCTGTAAATATTTAAGTGTAACTCCCACATACGAGCACATACGACAATATTGGTATCAATTTAAAAGCCAACCACTCCTCTTGGATATACTATCAACTTCTCGGCTCAATGTCATTCAGGGGTAAATTTATAGAATGCAAATTTTGTAATTTTTCACACAAAAGTCAGGGTCCATTTGATCCGCTAAATATTGACCGATCTTTATCAAAACAGACATGTTTATTCTGTGGCCCAATCCCCTTCTCCATGTAATCCCCTTCTCGAGATATTTGGGCCATAATTGCGGCCTCTGGAGCGGCCAGAAAAACCGGCAAAAATTAAGTATTTGGTCCATTTCATCCCCTAAATATTAACCGATCTTTACCAAAAATAATAGGGGTCTTCATTGGCCATACATGCAAAATTTCGTGAAGATTGGTCCATGATTGTGGCCTGTATCGTGCTTACAAATTATAATGGACGGACGGACACACATGTCTAGATCGACTCAGCTAGTCGAGATATGACGATCAGTATACTTAAAGGTGGGTCTAGGACCAATATTTCGCGGCGTTACAAACTCTTGGGGCTGCACAAAGCTATAATACCCTGACAACATAGTTGTGTAGGGTATAATCAACGCCTCTTATGTTGCTTAAAAAAATGTTGAAAAAATCTGCCCTCGTATTTAATATGCTTCGCACTTTATTATTTTCTCAAAATTTCACGAACCTAGTTCAAACAAAACGTACCGATAAAATAAAATGGGATTACTTTGCACCCATAATCCAAAACAACAATGATCTCTTTAAAAAGTAGCCAGACGAGGAAGAAGAAGAGCAATATAGAGTGTTTACACTAACAAAATTTAAAAAAATATGAAATAAAAAATTGGTAATGGATTTCGAAAGTAAAAGGCTTTTTTACAACTATAACAACAAAAGATAATTTTTTTTTGTTGTTGTTGTTGTTTGTATTCAAAATATTTAACAAAAAAAGTTCAAGCAAACTGGGAAAAGCAATGAACGTTCGCTTTGAATGAATAATGGAGGCACAACGGATGATGATTATGACCCAACCGAAATGCAATCATTTCAAATGTTGATCTTCTGCTTCGATCCGATTGAGAGAATAGCAACAACAGCAACAACGCCAATTGCTTTATGAGTAGACCTCGGATTTTGCATATTTGCATATTTTTTAATAATGAAGATATCGAAATTCTGATTGGACACAAATTCGTTTCAAAGGATTTAGAATTATTTGAAGCGTTCATATTTTTTAATTTTTTGCATATTTGCATATTTTGCATATGCACGAGATATGCAAAAAATATGCAAAATATGCGAAAAACATGCAAAATATGCAAAATATATGCAAAATATGCAAAAAATATGCAAAATATGCTAGGTCGATATGCAATAAATATGCAAAATATATGCATAAAATATCCAAAATATATGCTAAAATATGCAAAAATATGCAAAATATGCAAAAAATATGCACGGTATGCTAGGTCGATATGCGATAAATATGCAAAATATATGCAAAAAATATGCACGGTATGCTAGGTCGATATGCTATAAATATGCAAAAATATGCAGAATATGCAAAACTATGCAAAATATGCAAATATATGCAAAATATGGAAAAATATGCAAAATATATGCAAAATATGCAAAAAATATGCAAAATATGCAAACATATGCAAACATATGCAAAAAATGCAAACATATGCAAAATATGCAAAAATATGCAAAATATGCAAACATATGCAAAATATGCAAAAATATGCAAAATATATGCAAACATATGCAAAATATGCAAACATATGCAAAATATGCAAAAATATGCAAAATATGCAAACATATGCAAAATATGCAAAAATATGCAAAATATGCAAACATATGCAAAATATGCAAAAATATGCAAAATATGCAAAAATATGCAAAATATATGCAAAATATGCAAACATATGCAAAATATACAAAAAAAATATGCACGGTATGCTAGGTCGATATGCGAGAAATATGCAAAAAATATGAAAAATATAGGCAAAAATATGCAAAATATGTGCAAATATGAGCAACATATTTCACATATGCAATCATTTTAATCAAAAAAAAAAAAAAAAAAAAAAATTTCAGGGTAGTTTTCGAATTTGTGTGCTTTCTTTATTTTTAACCTATAGAAATCTAATTGTGTATGTATGCGTTTCATGGTTCAACTGTTAGATTTTTGGGGCATTATGAAAAATTTGCTAAATATATGTATAAAACATGCAAACATATATAACCGTTATATGGCGATATACTAAAACGTGGACCGATATATTCCATTTCCAATACCAAACATCCTAGGAGTAATAATAATATATGTGCAAAATTTCAAAGTTCTATCTTTAATATTGCGACCTAGCATATATTTTGAATATTTTTGCATATTTTGCATATGTTTGCATATTTTGCATATGTTTGCATATTTTGCATATTTTTGCATATTTTGCATATTTTTGCATATTTTGTATATATTTTGCATATTTTTGCATATTTTGCATACCGTGCATATATTTTGAATATTTTTGCATATTTTGCATATGTTTGCATATTTTGCATATGTTTGCATATTTTGCATATTTTTGCATATTTTGCATATTTTTGCATATTTTGCATAATTTTGCATATTTTTGCATATTTTGCATAATTTGTATATGTTTGCATATGATTGCATATTTTGCATATTTTTGCATATTTTGCATATTTTGCATATTTTGGATATTTTTGCATATTTTGCATATTTTGCATATTTTTGCATATTTTGCATATTTTTGCATATCGACAATGCATATTTTGTATATTTTTTGCATATATTTATCGCATATCGACCTAGCATACCGTGCATATTTTTTGCATATTTTGCATATTTTTGCATATTTTGCATATTTGTTGCATATTTTGCATATTTTTTGCATATTTTGCATATTTTTTGCATATTTTGCATATTTTTTGCATATTTTGCATATTTTTTGCATATATTTTGCATATTTTTTGCATATTTTTTGCATATTTTTTGCATATTTTTTGCATATTTTTGACATGACCCCAAATATCGATCAATTAAAGCATGAAACGCCTAAATACAAAATTTGAGTCCAATCGGATAAAGCATAAAAAATATGCAAAAATCCGAGGTCTATTTATGAGTAAGTTGTCTATGATGATTCACAGCACTCACGCGACTGCCGCCGAGATGATGTTGTTAAAAATTAACTACTTATGAAACGTTTAACAAAATGTAATGACTTGAAACCGGTTCGGTTCGTCGTTTAGCCACAACAATAACAACACACTAATATGGGAGTTCCACTATTTGTAATTAAAAATAAAACCAACAAAAACACACCTTTTTCAATTATGTGGCTTAATTTAAACTAGGAAGTCGTTGCAACAACTAAAATCAGACCTTCATTATCACATAATCCTTAGAGGGGAGGTCTCCGATATATAATTGAACATCAGCACCATGACTCCTCTCTAGATCACGATATTTTGCGCATTAGAATGATGAATGTGGCTGACCTACGCTATGCCATTGTTACTTGTCACTTGAATTAGCATCGACGTTATTTTTTATTAGCTTCAGTTTTTATGATTTTTTAACGAAGTTTTGCAAATCGTATTGTTAATAACATTTGAATAGTGCAACATCTTAAATGCCATTCGGTGACTAATGCGGTGCTGCGCATTGGACTCTATGGGGTATATTTTTTATGATAAAGTTATTAACTCAGCCATTGTTTATTAGTTTTTGTCTCGGATATTAAAAATGGCCATAAAGGAAATTTTTTTATGATCCGCAGCTGATTAACAATGATTTGTGCATAACGCAATTGGCAAATGTGTAGGGTGTAATAGTAATTAAAAAACCGGAAAGGGATTTTTTAAACGTTTTTGTGGATGCAATATAAGAGGAATGGATTTTTTCCAATTTGAAAGACCATATTCGGAAATGTTGTCTTCCACTTGGTCTTTCCATCTTATTCGTGGCCTTCTCCTTCTGTGTGAACCATCAGCTGGTTCGCTTTTATATGCCTTCTGGGCTGGGGCATCTTCATCCATTCTCACAACATGACCTAGCAAATACCCATGCTTCAGATCCATATAACAGCACGGGTAGTATCAGCGTCTTGTAGAGTGTGAGTTTGGTCTGGCGGGAGGTGGCCTTGCTTCTCCGAATTTCAAAACACATGTCATTAGTTTTATTTATGGCGGTACCAAGGTATATAAAATCTTTGACAATCTCGAAGCTGTAGTTCTCAAGTTCCACAGTTGGTCCGAGTCTTGGTCTTCTCGCCGTTTACTACCAGAGCCACTTTGGCAGACTCCTTCTCAATGTTCGACCCATTATGTCGATGTCATCAGCGTAGGCGAGTAACTGGTGTTGTTTGGTGTACAGACCTTTTCCAGCAGGATATTAAAAAGATAACACGACAAACTGTCACCTTGTCTGAATCCTCGTTCGGTATTGAAGGGCTCCGAACTTTAGCTGCTGACCTTGTGCCACTTAAAGTTATCCTGCATAGCCGTATTAATTTTTGTAGGAATGTCAAACGCAGACATGGCTTTATACACCTCTGAACGGATAGGGCTGTCGAATGCAAATTTATAGTCGACGAATAGGTGGAATGTGTCGATGTGTTTTTTTTCAGGATTTGGCGCAGAGTGAAAATTTGGTCAATGGTGGATTTGGCTTCAGTCGTTCACACAGCACACTGGATAGCACTTTATATACGATGGAAAGGAGACTTATTCCTATATAGTAGGCACACATCGTTTTGTCTTCTTTTTTGTGCACGGGATGCTGAGGTTCCAATAATTGGGCATGCATTCTTCTAGCCAAATTGTACTAATCAGCTGGTGCACGCTCCTTACCAGCATCTGACCACCAGTCTAGAATAGTTCGTCTTGTAACCCATCGACACCTGCTGCTTAATTATTCTGCAGCCGATTGAATGATATTCTGACCTCATCTTGGCTAGGTGGTATACACTCTATACGTTGATCTCTTATTGGTTCTGGGGCATCATTCTGACTCCTGTACATCTCGATTTGTTCACGCTCACGTTTTTCTTGTTCTCTCTTCTTCTTTCTGAAAATACGTTTCCCCTCTCTTCTTTTCTTCCGAGAGTTCCCCTATACGCTGCGTTTTTCATATCAGTAGCGTTACGACACTCCTGATCGTACCACGGATTTCTTGATGGTGGTCTTTGGTACCCAAGTGTTGCTTTTGCTGCAGTTTGTAGGGAGTGGGCAATTCTCTGCCACTGTGCTTCTATATTATTATCAGGGCAAGTGGTGTTTTCGTCAAGCAGTTGGGTAAGTTGAGCGGAGTAGGTTTCTGCTACCTGTTGTGTTTGCAGCTTTTCAATGTCGAGTTTCCGTGTTGTGTTAGATCGGACCTTTACTGCTATATTACGACTAGTGCGAACCTTGGCTGCTACAAGGTAATGGTCCGAATCGATATTCGCTCCTCGGATCGATCGGATGAATGAATGATCAATTTGATTTCTTGTTTTTTCGATCGGGAGACATCCAGATGCTTGAATCTGGTGCCGTTGCCTCATGCCGTTGTCTGATGGAGGCTGAATTTTCCGACGGTGGGGCCAAAGATATTTTCCCTTCCGATTGTTGCATTAAAATCTCCTAGAAGATGCTGTTTCTAGGCGCTCGTAAAATATGTCTTTGGTCTGTTCATCTTTGCCTTCGGTCGGAACATGGGCGCAAATGAGACTGATGTAGAATAACCTCGCTTTTATACGGATTATAGCAATTCGCTCATCTAATGGAGTGAATCTGTAGACGAGGTCTTTTTTTATCCTGTTAACCATAAATCCGCAGCCAAATTCACGTCTCATTTCAGCTATAATACAGGGCGTAATCATCTGATTTACTTACGCCCGTCCGTTTCCATCGCATTTCCTGTTAGGCAATAATATCGGCTTTGTACTTCTTGAGTACATCCACCAAAGCGAACACTGCGCCTGTTCTGCACAACTTGCGCACATTCCAAGTGCAGATTCGTAGATCGTGGTCCTATATACATTTGGTTTTCTTTTTTTTTTTTTGCTTTTTCATAGTAAGTTCGGTTTTCCGAGTGTGAGCAACCAACCCGACGCCTCAACCCATTTTTTTTATAGTTCTTATGGGTGAACTCGCGGCACATATTAGCTCACTATTTCATCGGGTGATGGAAATAGCTACCCCAGGTGGCACCATGGGTAGGCCAATGTCTACAATTGAGATGAAAGAGGGACCAAGATAAGCCAGGACTTCGCCATGTTAAAGCCAATCAGAGCCGTTGCTTGGTATCTATCATCCCCCCTACGCCATCCTCATTTTGATATTGAGTTCTTATTATTTTACATTTATCCAATTTACAAAATTTCGGCCCTGACGTAACGGTAGCTATATAACTATCCCGTTTGTATTTCTAATATTCATCAAAATTAATAATCTGTTTCGAACCAAATTCGGTTGAGGGCCTTCCCTCAATTTACATATATTTCAAAACTGATTTTTATTAATTATATGATTCTATAGAATCACCCCTAATATTATTTTCAAACCATACACAAATTCAATTCAATTTTTTCCTTTTTTTTAATTTTATTCAAAAGTAATTTATTTTAGATTAACATTTTATCGACGAATATTTTAGCGTTTTAATTATTCAAACATTTTTTGTGTTATCTTCATTATTTTTGTTTTTGTAAATTTGAAAGTGAATGAGCTTGCAGATTATCTGTCATTCGTATTGAATAACTTGTTTTCATTTTCGATTTTTAACCAAAAGCAAACAAAAAAAAATAATATTTATATGCAACACATTGTCATTATAATTATTGAATAACCAATTCATGGTGGTGTTGTTGTAGTCAAACAAAACGAAACAAGACAACAACAATAATAATAGTAAACACTTTGTTTGGGGTCTTTCGTGAACTGCATTCGCCACTTTGCAAACACATTGCTTTTTTTCTTCATTTCTTTTTATTTTATTTCGGGGACCACTGTCAAAAGTAATTCATATTCATAAGAGAGTGTTAACGAACACCCCTCCCCCATTTCTTGTTGTTGTTGCATTCATATTTATTTACTCGTTGACGATGAACGTGATATGAAAAATAACAACAACAACACCAATCTCCCTAAGTGATTGAACACTGTCGTTTTACAAAGAAAACAAAAACAACAATAAACGAGGGGAGAAAAACAAAAGACTTAAGACACAAACATGCAAAATAAACAGAACAGGTTGCTGTTATCCATTCCCCCTGATGACAAAGTTGTGTAAATTATTGCCGGCTCTTTAAGATGTTTAATTTTATGATTTTTTATTAATAAAAAAACAACAACAACAGAACCATGTGAATATTCAATAACAAAAAGTTATAATTACATTTCGTTTTTTCTTTATTTACACACGTTTTTGCGATCATCTATTTTGTTAAATGTACTCCAAGTTTATAAACGATCGACATACACACACGAATGTATAAAACTGCAGTTTATCCATGTGAACTGTTAACACCACAATGTGCGCTACTTTGTATTATTTTAAATGCACAGAGAGAAATACACACATTATATAGCCCTTGAAAAAAATATCTATTTTAAAAATCCACACCATTTACCTTCTTACTTTTCTTAGCTTCCTTGTGACAGAACTTTCGTTCCATAAGCCGAGCTTAAAAAAGATTTCCAGGCCCGTCGGTCTTTTGCGCAGTTTTTCCAATTTGAAAGACCATATTTGCAATGTTGCCCTCCACCTGATCTTTCCATCTTATTCGTGGCCTTCCCCTTCTGCGTGAACCATCAGCCGGTTCGCTTTTATGTGCCTTTTGGACTGGAGCATCTTCATCCATTCTCACAACATGACCCTACGTCTAACATTGTCGATGTCCGAGAATAGCTGGTACAATTCATGGTTCATTCGACGGCGATATTCACCGTCAACGCAGATCGGCCCATAGATCTTTCGGAGAATTAAAACACTTTAAGAGCTACCTCATCTGCTTGGAAGTACCCATGTTTCAGATCCATATAATCTTGTAGAGTGTGAGTTTCGTCTGCCGTGAGGTGGCCTTGCTTTTGAGTTGTTTGCTCAGACCATAGTAGCAATTGTTGGTCATCAGTATCCTTCTCCGCATCCTTTTAAAACTGATGCCATTCTTTTATTTATGGTGGGGTACCAAGGTACCCACAGTTGGTCCGAGTCTACTGGACGTCTTGCGCGTTGATACCATCCAGACTCACTTTGGCTGGAACTCTGTCCAAATTTGTTCAAAGGTGGCTGTTACCACACGCAATGTTTCTGACTCATTATGTCGATGTCATCGACGTAGACGAGTAACATGTGTTGTTTGGTGTAGCGCCATTTCTGTTGACCTTTGCCTCTCGTATTATCTTTTCCAGCAGGATGTTAAAAAGTTCCCACTACAAATTGTCTCCTTGTCTGAATCCTCGTTCGGTATTGAAGGGCTCCGATAGGTCCTCTCCGCTTTAACTGCTAACCTTGAGCCACTTAAAGTTATCCTGCATAGCCGAATTAATTTTGCAGGAATGCCGAACGTAGGCATGGCTTTAAACATCTCAGAACGGATAGGGCTGTCGGCTTTTTAGTCGAAGAATAGGTGTGTATGTATATGTTTTTCGTGGGTTTTTTCCAGGATTTGGCTCAGGGAGAAAATTTTGTCAGGATTTGCCAGGTCTGATGTCGCATTGGTACGGTCCAATAATGTCACTGACCATTGTCTTGAGTTGTTCACACAGTGCGCTGGATAGCACTTTATATGTGATGGGAAGGAGACTTATTCCTGTATAATTGGCACATATCGTCTTTTTTTTTTTTTTTTTTTTTTGCACGGGACACAGGATCCTGAGGTTCCAATCATTGGACATGCCTTCTTCTAGCCAAATTGTACGTCATCTATTATTCGTTCTGGGGTATCCTGTACATTTCGATTTGCTCAAGCTCACTTTTTCTTGTTCTTTGTTCTTTTTCTGAAAACACGTTTCTACTCTCTCCTTTTCTGCCGATAATTCTCCATCACATTACGTGTTGCTATTGTCTGCAGGGTTGCCCTATACACTGTGTTTTTCATATCAGTAGCATTGCGACACTCCTGATCGTACCACGGATTTCTTGATGGTGGTCTTTGGTACCCAAGTGTTGCTTTTGTTGTAGTTTGTAATCAACCTCATGCCGTTGTCTGATGTTTCTTCATGGAGGCTGAATTTTCCGACGGTGACGGCCAAAGATATTTCCCTTCTGATTTTTGAATTAAAATCTCGTAGCAGAATTTTAATGTCATGGCCAGGGCAACGGTCATATGCTGTTTCTAGGTGCTCGTAAAATATGTCTTTGGTCTGTTCATCTTTATCTTCGGTCGGAGCATTGGCGCAAATGAGATTGATGTAGAAGAAATTCACTTTTATACGGATTATAGCAATTCGCTCATCTACTGGAGTGAATCTAGAGACGAGGTCTTTTATTCTCCTATTAACCATATATCCGCAGTAAAATTCATGTCTCGTTTCGTGGCAACTATAATACAGGGCATAATCATCTGATTTACTTACGCCAGCCCCTTTCCATCGCATTTCCTGTAAAGTAATAATATCGGCTTTGTACTTCTTGAGTACACCCGCCGAAGCGAACGCTGCGCCTATTCTGTACAACGTGCGCACATTCCAAGTGCAGATTCGCAGATCGTGGTCCTTTATACTCTGCGGGGGTCGTCATCATTAGGGGGTTTGGTTTTCTTTTTCTTTGCTTTTTTATAGTAGGTTGGGTTTTCCGAGTGTGGGCAACTAACCCGATGCCTCAACCAATTTGTTTATAGTTCTTATGGGTGAAGCTCACTAGCTCACTTTTTGAATGGATTATGATAATTTTTACCCCAGGTGTCACCGCGGGGACAATTGAGATAAAAGAGGGACCAAGATAAGCCTGAAATTCGCCATGTTAAAGCCAATCAGAGCCGTTGTTTGGTATCTATCATCACCTACGCCACCCACCACACCTTTTATGAAAAAAATTATTTATTTTAAAAATCCACGCCTTTTATAATCACTGAAAAAAATATTTTAAAAATCCATGTTTTGGAAAAAAATATTTTTTTAAAGTGTTTGTGATTTTTTTTTATTTGATGTGTGTAAACATTGTTGAAAATCATGAAACCATAATAAACTTTTATTTTCCAATCGTGCCCGGTGTTCATTGTCGATCACTGCTTGCACAGCTCTACGAAATGACAAGCCTCTATTTATGAAATTGCCATACAGGTTCCTATACAACCTGCCTCACAGAGGAGGTGTAAGGGAATTAATAGTAAATACTGAATACGATGTTTTGTTTATTTTGCATATTTGAAAATCGCAACAGGGTGCCCGCTTGGATGTTCCTGCCTTTGTCGGTCACATTTAAATGTTAACGGCTGCTGCAGTGCCAGTTATTAATTATTGCTCTTACATTATTTTGCTTTTTTGTTTTGTTTTATTTTGCGGTACTAAGGCTATGATTTTCGAAGTTTCTGTCACACGGAAGTTATTTGTCGGTTACTTTCACTATTTGAAAAAAAAAAATACAACAACAACAATAGCAGTGCATTAGAAATGCAGTGATGATAATTGCAGGTTTGTCAGATTATATCGACGTTTAAACACTTTGAGGTATTGGAGAGATGGGTGTATTTTTCGTAGAGATTAGGGGATGATATTTTAAAAATTAGTTACATATTAAATTTAAAAAAATTAAGAAATACGTTTAAATTTTGAAATTATCGGAAATATTGTTTGATTTGATTCTCATCTAAACCCCCTGAGGACATTCTCCACAAATGCCTCTTTAATTTTTTTTTTTAAATTTAAAACCAACAAACAAAGCAGATTTAATCATCTACCCAATCGTCAAAATTAAACCAATTTTGTCGACTCCTTAAATTAATGGCAATACTCACTCAAACACGTTCTTCAAAAAATAAAAAACTAGTTTTTATTTTCAAAAACAGCAAAGAATCGGTAGCAAAAATTGCTTAACTTTTTTAAATCATCTCAACGTTGTAGACAATCTCCATACTCCTCACCATGATTAATGAACACATTTCGAATTTGTCGTAAAAATACGAGTACGTATATTCGTTTTAAGTGGTTTATTAAGAATTGTGTCTAAAGATGCTTATCTTTAAATAAATGGTTTGCCTTTTTTTTTGTTTCAAAATACTTTAGCGTATTAAATAAAAAAATAAATTCTTAGAAAAAAACGAGTTTTATTGTTTTGTGTATAAATACATAATTTATTTTTTTTTCTCTCTTTATTTTTTTTCTAGTTTCTGTAACACCACCACCTCAGAGGCCATGGATACCTTTGGCGAAACCCAACAGTTCAGACGCAGCATGTAAGTAGTATTTATCATCTTGTAATGCGATAAGAACTTAAAATTTTAATTAAAATTGATTAATGGAAAGATTTTAATAAAAATAAAAATATACTAAACAAAACAAGAAAAACTGTTTCTTTAAAAATCAAATTTACTTCTTTAAAGATCGACGTTGTTTTCTTAACGAAGACCAAAAAAATGATTTTCTTATACAAATACTAGAAAAAATGTTCAAATATAGAATAACTTCGGGTAATGTGGACCACCATTTTCTTTTTTTGATATTGTGGCGTAAACAATGGTAAAAAATAAAAAACAAATTGTTTTCACAGCATGGTAGATTTGTTGGCTAATTATATTCCAGGTCAAAAATTATATATATTTGTCCATAAAAATTTTATTGCATTATATTTCAAAAGCTCTAAAACTGCAAGAAAAATAACTCGGCGGGATGTGGACCAGAATGCGTGGGTAATGAGGATCAGTAAGTTAGGGTTGTGGATTAATTGTGATAAATTTCAAATTATTGCATCTTCTTGGGTAACAATGACTTACAAAATATATGGTCGACGTTTTGGAATAGCCCCAGCAATACGATGAATGAGTAAACTACATAACATAACA
>NW_026886334.1:0-7670 GCF_032173495.1 Musca vetustissima
AATAAAGCCACGCCTCGTGTAGGTCCTGAAAAAATATTCTTTAGGCCCTGAAAAATATTCTTTAATAAAGCCACGCCTCATGTAGATCCTGAAAACATATTCATTAATACTGCTACGCCTATTAGAGGCCATGAAAAAATATTCTTTAATAAATCCACGCCTCATAGAGGCCATGAAAAAATATTCTTTAATAAAAGCCACGCCTCGTGTAGATCCTGAAAAATTATTCTTTAGACCTTGATCCACGCCACCTCAAAAATCCACGCCACCCTCAAAAATTCCAAGCCTTGCTTTAGCCCTGAAAAAATATTTGTATAGAATCCAATCATCATACACATCATATTGACAAGAAATATCCTCTTCTTTGATAGACACTGAAAAAGTATTCTCCCTTACCCCATCTTCCAATTAAATTCACTTTGCCTTCGAAAACAATTATCGTAATTTCAAAGTTAGTTTTTCAATTTATCAAAAATTAAAATATAAAATATATTTTTGTATTCGTTGTTGTTGTAGCTTTTGTTCGAAACCGAAGACAATTTATAAATTGTTGTTGTTGTTTAAAGAGAAGTTTGTAATCAAAAGTTAATTTCAAATGAAAATTTATACAATTAACTTTTGAAGAAAAGACATTTTAATTAAATTCTCTGTTCCTCAACAGACAAGGACCGGCAGCAGCCCCAACACTTCGTTATTCATTCAGCCAGTCAGTTGCAGATATCTCCAAAATATAAAACAAAGCTAAGAAGAAAAAAAAACAAACTTTTAGTAAAACTGCAAAGGAAATTTTTATGGATGAATAAAATATTCAAAAAAATCAACGAAGATGACGACCTTGAATTAATAAGTACCCCCCAACTCTGACACACTCCGATACAATCTTTGACGTACTTTAGAATGCCTAATAAAAACCATTAACATATTTATGTTCGTGGTAATAATAAACGAAGAAAAGAAAAAAAGGAGATGATGGATCTTTGTGGGTGTTTGTATTGCTGTGGCGGCAGCAGGTGATGATGGCTATTGCCAAAAGGGGTAAAGCGAAGCCACAAGGGATGATTGTTGTGTAGTGTTCGCGTTTGGGTTCTCCTTACCACTAAAATCAAATATATGCGTTAATTGTCTTAATTTATGCCTTTAAACTTCAAGTAGATCTGATTAATTATGCTTTCAAATTTCAATTTATTTCCATTTTCCATCTTTCGTTGTTGGTGTTGTTGTTTTTCTTTCTTTTTGTCTTGTCGACACCCTTTCGTTTACTTGAATAGCCTCTGAGGCAAATTCTCTGGAGCTATGCAATAAAACAAAATAGAAATTTATGTCTGTGCCACAAAAGCGTCTAGAAAAAAGGGGGAATTGGTGGACCGCAAACTTTTAACACAAGCACACACACACCGATGATGATTGAAATGTAAATTATAATATTTTTGTTGTTGTAATTGGATTCATCATTTTGTGTGAAAACGAGAGAAACTTGTCAGTGATAAATTCTTAAAGTGCACAAAAGTTCTGTGGTTCGAATGACAAATGACGGAATTTGGATTAAGTTTTTGAAATAGGAGAGATGTAGAAAACATTTGTTTGGTGGCGTATGATTGACATCACAAATCATACGCTCCCCTGTATACCACAGCGAAATTAAAAAATAAAATCCAAATATTTAAAAATAACCGATGCTCCTGACTATTTTTTTTTTCAAAAAACCTTAGTGAGAAAAATATTCTTTAAAAATCGCCACTTTAGAGCTGCATGCCTCGACCCAACACGTACGTCGGTCCTTGAAAATTATTCTTTGGTCCTTGAATACTTATATATTTGTATATCTATACAAATACGTAAAAAAAGTAAAAATATTTACCTAATCCTTTTCATAATCCGTAACATTTCATATCCTTTCTTCTTGTGCATTATTTTTATACTCTATAACTATTCACCCGCTATGCCACCCATTGTCCTAGATAAATCGCCGTCATTTGTTACATTCGTATCTTGTCTAAAGCAAATATGCTTTTTCAACACTACCGAACGCCGGACAATAGCAAAAATATTTGCTTTATGAAATATGAGAGCTATTGTAAATTCACTTTCACATGGCATTGGAGCTGAGAGATGTTAGTGTGTGCGAGTATTATGTTTTTTGTCCTGAGTCAGGAAATTTCTTGCTAAATTTTTAATACATTTCAAACATGTACCCTACTCGCATAAATGAAAACCAGTAAGGAAAGTAGTAAAGTCGGACGGGGCCGACTATATGACACCCTTCACCACTTTGACATATTCAACAGATGAATCCTAACATACGCCGAATTTTTGAAGGATCATTAATATGAAAATGGATCCATAAACATGTCATTCTGCCACCTATACCAAAATTTTCATTTGGTCAGATATAGGGTTGCTTTTTATGTTATAGTAACTTCAGTACGTAGTGCAGTATTTTGTGCCGATTGGACCCACCTTGTTGAAACATTTATATCCTACTTCAAGGTTATACTAACTTCAGTACGTTGTTCAAAATTTGTGTCAATTTGGCGTTAAATCGGACGAACCAAGTCTCGTTGAAATCGGTTCAGATTTTGATATAGCTTCTACATATATTTTGTAGAAGCTACATCAAAATCTGAACCGATTTCAATGAGACTTGGCAGAGATTAACTACAGTTCATTGTACAAAATTGTGTGACAATCCGACGCACAAGTGCACAATTTACATAAAATCGGAAGAAAATATATATGGGAGCTATATCTAAATCTGGGCCGATTTTCAGGAAACATAACACACATCATTCTAGACCTAATTCTTTACGCTATGCCAAATTTCGTGCAAATTGAAAGATATATACGGACTTTTGTGCACCATTTACATAAAATCGGAAGAAAATATATATGGGAGCTATATCTAAATCTGGGCCGATTTTCAGGAAACTTAACACTCATCATTCTAGAACTAATTCAGTACGCTGTGCAAAATTTCATGCAAATCGGATGATATATAGGGACTTTGGTGCATCATTTACATAAAATCGGAAGAAAATATATATGAGAGCTATATCTAAATCTGCGCCGATTTTCAGGAAACTTAACACACATCATTCTAGACCTAATTCCTTACGCTATGCCAAAATTCGTGCAACTCGAATGATATATAGGGACTTTGGTACACCATTGACATTAAATCGGACGAAAATATATACGGGAGCTATATCTAAATCTGGGCCGATTTTCAGGAAACTTAACACACATCATTCTAGACCTAATTCAGTACGCTGTGCCAAATTTCATGCAAATCGGATGATATATAGGGACTTTGGTACACCATTGACATATCGGACGAAAATGTATATATGGGAGCTATATCTAAATCTGGACCGATTTTCAAGAAACTTAACACACATCATTCTAGACCTAATTTTTTACTCTATGCAAAATTTCGTGCAAATCGAACGATATATAGGGACTTTGGTACACCATTGACATTAAATCGGAGGAAAATATATATATGGGAGCTATATCTAAATCTGAACCGATTTTTTCCAATTTCAATAGGGCTCGTCTTTGGGCCAAATAAGAGACCTATGCCAAATTTCACCCAATTCGGATCATAAATGCGACCTGTATTTTGTTCACAATTTAACATGGACAGACAGACGAACAGACGGACGGACATGCATAAATCGACTTAAAAAGCGATTCTATGCATATTCTCAAAATGAACCATGTGCCTATCTCGCTTCTTTTTGCCTGTTACAAACATATGCACAAAGACATAATACCCTGTACCACAGTGTGGTGAGGGGTACAAAAATTAGGAATATTTATTTAGGGTCTAAAAGAGGCGGGGATTTTTAATGAATAGGCCTGTAGGAGACATAGCCCGCTTAAAGGATTACTGATTATTTTGTTTTAAATGAGTCGTGTATTTTTAAATCATATTTTTTCATGGCCTCAATGAGGCCTGGATTTAGTAAAGACTGGTTTTTCTAGTTCTAACTGAGGCCTGGGGTTTGGGATTTGCAAGATCTTTATGTATGTATGTAGGTATGTTTAAGAAATATTTTTTCAAGGTGTGGATTTTTTAAAATATCATTTTAAAGTCTTAAAACAAATTTTTATTTTGTGGTGTTTTTTTTGCGTATATTTTTTTTTTTTTAATTTCCCCCCTTTCATGTTTGAATTGTATTTGATGAGGGTGCATTAAATTCAATTCTGCCCAACATAGTTTACTTCATGTTTTAAATTCACTTCCCCTCATCTGCTGCCACTACTTTGTCTTCTTCCATCTTCGATGAAAGTACATACACAACTGCACGAAGTTAAACTGAGCAATGCCGATTAATCATAGCAGCGCATATCGTAACGCTGTTGCAATTGCTTTCAACCAGATGGCAAAGTACTAAAATGATGAGAGATAAATGGTGTTTGTTTATAGCTATCATCCTGTTTCCGCCAAAAAAGACCGTAGAACAGAACAGAACTGAAAAATCATCCGCTTAGAAATGTAGAATAGTCCGCGCGTACTGATTCCCTCTCTCGTTTGCCCTAAGTCGAACAAATTGTGTGGAACCATGATTTCCCTTTAGCCGAAGCAGCGAAAACAGCAGTAGCAACAGTAACTGGAAACATAGAATACCAGACCATTAAAACCGAATGTGCTTTTAGTGCTGCTGACATCCCTTTTGGCTGCGTGTATTACCCCTTCTCTCCCTCTCCATCTCGAAACAACATTTGTTTTCCGTTTCCTTGATGGCAGCAGTAGTAGCTGAAGAAAAACAAAACCTTAAATACCCGCATTCGAATTCAGTCGACTAGTGACCAAACCTCTTCCATGTTCCATGGTGTAAAAACAGAAATGAAAAGACTGCTGCTGCTGCTGTTATGGTTGTGGGTGTGAAAATTGATTGCCTTAGTCTATGGAAGAGAGGGAGAGAGAGAGATAGAGCTCGACATGCATTGGATGTTTTACTTCGCGTTGTATTCTTCCTATTCTGTCTCCTTGTCTTATGTGATTTTTAGATGGTTCCATGGAAATGGCAAATTACTTTGAACAAAATAAACTTATTGTCTGCGTCTAGTTGAAATGTCTTGGCCTCGAAGTCCTTTTTGTGATTTTTCATTCCTTACTTCCCATTGACGAGAGAAATGAAAAATATTTAAAGTTTGTTTTTTTCTGTATTGCTCGCCAAAGTTTTACAGCATTTTTTGTGTTTAGAATTGATTTATGTCTGCCATTATGGAGGGAAAATATTTCACGCTTAGAATGGGGTTTTTGTGTCATTGAATAGTCAAAGTCATGACAACTATGGGCGTCCAAGTTCCAAAGAACTCAATAAAAACAAAAAAAAAAAAAAAAAAAAAATTCCAAAAAAAAAACTTTGAAATTGAAAATGTTAAGTAAAACATTTACATGTTCGCTTTGGGTTGGTATGAAATTCACGATGGGTTTGGGTGGAGGGTGGATGCGGAAAACATGATTTTTTTAATGTGTTAATACCATTGAATTATTTATTTAAAATAGTTGATTATATTATATTTGGTTTTGCTTTATAGGGGTGACGTATGAATGGTGTCGTCAATCATACGCCCCCTCAAACTGACACAACTACTTACAGCTCCATAGGATTTTTTAAAAATATTTATTCCGGATCTATATAAGGCGGAGATTTTTAAAGAATGTTTTTCAGGGTCTATACTGGGCGTGGTTTTTTATACCCTTCACCACACTGTGGTACAGGGTATTATGTCTTTGTGCATAGGATTGTAACAGGCAAATGGAAACGAGATAGACACATGGTTCCTTTTGAGAATATGCATAGAATCACTTTCTGAGTCGATTTATGCATGTCCATCTGTCTGTCTGTAGATGATAAATTGTAAAAACCGATCTGTACATTTATGATCGGATTCGGATGAAATTTGGCACAAGTCACTTATTCGGCCCAAGGACGAACCCTACTGTAATTCAAGAAAATCGGGTCAGATTTAGATATAGCTCTCATATATATTTTCGTCCGATTTAAAATAAATGGGGCAACAAAGTCCCTATATATCTTTCGATTTGCACGAAATTTGGCATAGAGTACTAAAATAGTTCCAGAATGATGTGTGACAAGTTTCGAGAATATCGATTCAAATTTAGATATAGCGCAGAATGACGTGTGCCAAGTTTGAGAAAATCGGATCAGATTTATATATAGCTCCTATATGTATATCCGTCCGATCTAAGGTAAATGGGGCTCCAAAGTCCCTACATATCTTTCGATTTGCACGAAATTTGGCATGGGGTACTCAATTGAGTCTAGAATGACGTGTGCCAAATTTCGAGAATATCGGTTCAGATTTAGATATAGCTCCTATATATAGTTTCGTCCGATTTAAGGTAAATTGGGCACCAAAGTCCCTATATATTTTTCGATTTACTCGAAATTGTGCATAGGGTACTGAATTAGTTCCAGAATGATGTGTGCCAAGTTTCTAGAAAATTGGTCCAGATTTAGATATAGCTCCCATATATATTTTCGCCCGATTTAAGGTAAATGGGGCACCAAAGTCCCTATATATCTTTCGATTTGCATGTAAATTGGCATAGAGTACTGAAATAGTTCCAGAATGATGTGTGCCAAGTTTCGAGAATATCGGTTCAAATTTAGATATAGCTTCCATATATAGTTTCGTCCGATTTAAGGTAAATGGGGCACCAAAGTCCCTATATATCTTTCGATTTGCATGTAAATTGGCATAGAGTACTGAAATAGTTCCAGAATGATGTGTGCCAAGTTTCGAGAATATCGGTTCAAATTTAGATATAGCTTCCATATATAGTTTCGTCCGATTTAAGGTAAATGGGGCACCAAAGTCCCTATATATCTTTCGATTTGCATGTAAATTGGCATAGAGTACTGAAATAGTTCCAGAATGATGTGTGCCAAGTTTCGTGAAAATCGGTTCAGATTTAGATATATACATATATAGTTTCGTCCGATTTAAGGTAAATGGAGCCCTAAAGTCCCTATATATCTTTCGATTAACACGAATAGGGTACTGAATTAGGTCCAGAATGATGTGTGCTAAGTTTCGTGAAAATCGCTTCCGATTTAGATTTAGCTCCCATATAAATTTTGGCCGACCGGTACACAATTTCAATGTACAGATTTCACTATAATTAAATTTTTTGCACTTTGAAGCATTTCTAACATCCTTTTTATATATTTCTTCGCTCATGACAAGTGAATTTACAGGAACTTTGTGTTTTTTCTGTATTTTGTTGATGTTGTTGTTGTTCTGCATGTTTATGGGGATGTTCGTGTCTTTGGATGGATATCTGTCCCTTCCATAGCTCGTGTGTTAATTTTCAAGAAAATCTGGTTATATTTAGATTAGGATTGGTTCAATTTCATGTCAATGTTCATTCGCAAAGGCGACGTCTGTTAGGATACATATGTAAAATATATTCAAAGTGGTGAAGGGTGTCATATAGACGGCCCAGTCCGGCTTTACAACTTTACTTACAGGTATAATTAATGTTTTTTAGGGTCTACACTGGGCATGGTTTTTTTAAGAATATTTTTCAGGGTCTAGGAATATTTTTCAGGGTCTATACTGGGCGTAGTTTTTTTAAAGAATATTTTTTTAGGTTACTTTTTATATGACGGATACCCAATTGCATGATTTAT
>NW_026886335.1:0-77260 GCF_032173495.1 Musca vetustissima
GTGGTGTTATGTGGTGCTTGATGACGTTACGTATTGCTGACCAATTACTTTAAATCGGACAAAATATGTATGGGAGCTATATCTACATCTGCTCCGATTTTCAGGAAACTTAACACACATCATTCTGAGACCTAATTCAATACGCTGTACCAAATTTTGTGCAAATCGAAAGATATATAGGGTATTTGGTGGACCATTTACATTAAATCGGACAAAATATATGTGGGAGCTATATTGAGAATGAAGCCGTTTTTTCCGGAAACTTAACACACATACTTCTAGGCCTAATTAATTACGCCGTGCCGAATTTGGTGCAAATATTAAAGATATATGGGACTTTGGTGCACCATTTCCTAAATCGGACAAAAACTATATATGGGAGCTATATCTTTAAATCTGGTTACCGATTTTCAGGAAACTTAACACACATCTTCTAGACCTAATTCTGTACGCTGTGCCAAATTTCCGATTTTTCCCAATTTCAATAGGGTTTGTCCTGGGGCCAAATAAGTGAGCTGTGCCAAATTTCATCCAATTCGGATAATAATTGCGACCTGTACTTTGTTTACAATTTAACATGGACAGACAGACGGACGGACATGCATAAATCGATTTAAAAAGTGATGCTATGCATATTCTCAAAAGGAACCATGTGTCTATCTCGTTTCCTTTTGCCTGTTACAAACATATGCACAAAGACATAATACCCTGTACCACAGTGTGGTGAAGGGTATAAAAAGATTTTTCTAAAGCAATGTCTTGTTATAAAAATTGTCATTAGAAAAAAGTAGGTGAAACATTTTCCTGCAAGTGGGTATCTCATACATAGTGCTGAAAGAAAGTTTTGTATCCCCTAAGAAAACGAAATTTCCAAAAGTACAGTCTTTCGTTACAAAATTTGCCTAGGACCTTGTCCATAATGAAACATGGCAACAAAGTTATGTGAATGTATGAAATACGAATGGAAAAGAGAAAAAATATTTATTGTTTTTTTCCTGAACGAACAAATAAAATTGCAAGCAAACTGTATGAATGTGAATTTTTAAAAGGAGCATATATATTTAAGAATATTTTAAAAATATAAATTGTTTAACACCAACATAGGCATGGATTTGTATACCCTACGCAACTATGTTGTCAGGGTATTATAGCTGTGTGCAGCCCCAAGAGTTTGTAACGCCGCGAAATATTGGTCCTAGACCCACCAATAAGTATACCGATCGTCATATCTCGACTAGATGAGTCGATCTAGACATGTGTGTCCGTCCGTCCATTATACTTTGTGAACACAATACAGGCATCTAGAGGGCTATAAACCTGGATTTTAAAAATATGTTCAAATCTGTGTAGGAGCCATAAAAGTGGATTTTCGAAGATTATTCGAACACCATCATAATCCTAGATTTTTATACCCTACACAACTATGATGTCAGGGTATTATAGCTTTGTGTAGCCCCAAAAGTTTGTAACGCCGCGAAATATTGGTCCTAGACCCACATTTAAGTATATCTCGACTAGCTGAGTCGATCGAGACATGTGTGTCCGTCCGTCTGTCCATTATAATTTGTAAACACGATACAGGCCACAGTTATGGATCAATTTTCACGAAATTTTGCATGTAGGATGGGTTCTGGCCAATGAAGACCCGTATTGTTTTTTGAAAAAAGGTTAATATTTAGGGGATGAAAAAAACGTTATTTTTGTCGGTTTTTCTGGTCGCTCCACAAGCCGCAATTATGGCCCAAACACCGCAATTTGTTGCATGGAGAAGGGGATCGGGCGTTAGATTAAGCATGCTTGTTTAGATAAAGATCGGTCAATATTTAGCGGGTCAAATGGACACTGACTTTTGTGTGAAAAATTACAAAATTTGTATTCTATGGCATATATATTTACCCCTGAATAACAAAGACCCCAGAAGATGACAGCATATCCAAGGGGAGTGGTTGACCTTTAAATTGATACTAATTATATGGTCGTATGTACTCAGATGTGGGAGTTATACGCAAATATTTACAGGTGCTTACGTACTGAGATATTACGTAGTAACCCATTACCACACTAGAGGGCGGAAATATAGCGCTGATCGCTTTGAAATGTTCAATGAAGATCCAGGTATGGTCAGGGATATCGGCTGTAATTTTTGGTGAATATCAAATAAACATTTTGGGATGAAGTGGACTGAAAACTTATTTTTTATGTTTTTTCGAGACGATCTATAGGCCACAATAATAATCCGAACATCACAACACAATCCACGGTGAAGGGAATCTGGACAAGTAATTAGAAGGGCTGTACTAAATATTGGGAATAATCGGAAAATATGTCAGTATAAGGAAGAGGTGCTGTCGATCTTTAATCGGGCAAGAGGGTGCAACTATCACGAAATATTGCCCATGCTCAGAATAAATGTCGGCAGAAAGTAAGAGTTCCGTAGTAGTTGTGTAGGGTATCGTATGGTCGGCCCCGTCCGACTATACTGCTCCGCACATTGGTGTACAGAATATTTTTTCAAGCTACTAAACATGCGTGGATTTTTAAAGAATATTTTTTAAGGCAACCTAACAGACGTGAACTTTTAAAGAATATTTTTCAAGTTAACAAATAGGCGTGAATTTTTTAAAAGGTAAATTAAGAAGCTCAGTAATGACACAAAATATCTTATTACACTTTGCCAACCACAGAGCACATTTGTACTACTTTTGTTGCCCATTAAAAAAACCTTCATGCTTTTCTGTCTTTCACTTAAATTTGCATATAGTTTGGGTAAAGTATTAAATAATCATATATTGATGTCAATTAACACTAAACGCTTTGTGTCCATATGCAAATGTTAAACATTTCGAACAAAAATCAAATCCAGCTCATTCTCTTTTTGTCCAATACAACTGTGTGCACAACCCACATGTGGAATACCATTTTAATTCCAGGTCATTCAATAAACAAAATATATAAATTCCGAATATATGGACATCACACTCATTATGTAATTTTGTGACACGAATTTCAGCCATTAAGATCCCTCATCTATCATTATCAATATCAATTTTCAACAAAGTGATTTTTGAACATATCAACAATGTAGTTGGATATTGAATTGATCAAATGCTAAATCGACTACAGTTACAATTATACTATCATCATCCACAGCAAAAACATCATCATCACCGATACTACATATACACACACACACACTGAGTCAGTCAGCCATACATACTTATTTGGATATTTACCAAATGTATTTAGGTGTTATGTTATCAAAATCCAAACAAACAACAATTTTGTTTACAAATATTTGACAGTATGTATATGTACATATATGGGATTTTGTATGTATGTGTATTATCGCCCACATAATTTTATAAACGTTGCGAAAAAAATAATCATATTTATCATTAAAGTGTAAATATTTTATTTACACTTTAGCGGATATTTTTATAAATATTTTAATACCCAGGATTTGTTCCGTTTTACACCTGGTCTCATTGTGGTTATCAACAGACAATCCACTTGCCATTTTTGCATTCAATAAAAACCATTTAGGTTTGTGGATTTTTTCAATAGTGACATAACAAATGCCAATAGTATATGGTGTATCCTACACCATTTTGTGGGTGGACTGTGTCAAAGGTGACATGAGGTCCGCAAAAAAAAATTAATGGAGCTCGAAAAAAATATTTGTTGAAAAATCCACGCCTTAATGTAGCTCAAAATATTATTTATTAAAAATTTTTCGCCAGGAAAAATATTTAATAAAAAAAATTAAATCACCTGTATAGTGTATCCATAATTCCCATGTATTTAACTACTTTCGAATTGGCTGCCCATTGATTTGGAGTTGTTGAAAATTTTGTTAACTGAAAATATGTTGACCACCAAAAATACAACCAAAACACAACTGTCGTTTGTAATAAATTTTCAAAATAATCACAAATACACAAACTGACCGCACAAACAGGCGAGGTGTTTTACCACTGCTGTTGACCAGCAAAATTGCCATTTTCATGGCGGAAGATATGGACAATTATCAATAGCATATTTTTGTTTTGATATAAAAAAATACATACCGACTAATAAACAAAATATTTGTGTGCAGAAATATAATATGGAGGCGTATAATACATTTATGATACATAATAAATTTCAATAATATGTACCAAAAGTTAGCAAAAAATTTAATACAAAATGCTGGATTAAAAATGAAATTTTTCACACTTGAAAGAAATTCTTTGAAAAAATGCATGCCTGTTTTAGAGTTTGGAAAACAAAATCATTAAAAACCCATATTGTTGAGGTCCGTCTTTAAAAACCCCACTCTTGTTTAAGGTCCTTGAAAAAATATTCTTTAAGAAATAAAAGGCGGTAGTTTGGGATCTCGAAAAAAATATTCTCTAAAAAATACACGGCTATTTGGGTTCATCGAAAAAATATTATTTGAAAAATCTACGACTGGTTTAAGTCCTTGTAAAAATGATATGTAAAAAACCCGCGCTCGTTTAGGACTTTAAAAAATGTTTTTTTTTTTTTGAGATCCTTGAAGAAATATTCTTTAAAAACACAACGGATGTTTGAGATCCTTGAAAATATTCTTTACAAACTCCACTCCTGATTGAGATGCTTAAAATAATATTCTTTAAAAACTCCACGGTGGTTTGGGAAAAATATTATTTGAAAAATTCCCGACTGTTTGGGAGATCCTTGAAAAAATATTCTTTAAAAACTCGAAGCCTGTTAGGGAAATCATTAAAAAAAATATTCTTTAAGAATCCTTGATAAAATATTCTTTAAAAAATCCAGGGCGTGTAAATCCACGCCGGTTCTTTAGGTTCTCAAAAATATAGTCTTTAAGAACTCCAAGCCTATTTGAGGTCCTTGAAAGAATTCTTTTTAAATATTCCACGCCAATCTGCTTTAAAAATCGACGTTTTTTTTGAGATCTCTGTTAAAATATACTTTGAAAACTTAACAACTTTTGGAGATCCTTAAAAAATATTCCTTAAAAACTACACACTGTTTTGAGGTCCTGAAAAAAACATTATTTAAAGAAACCCGTTTAAGGTTCCTTAAAAAATCCAAGCCTGTTTGGGAGATCCTTGAAAAAATATTTTTTAAAAACTCTACAACTTTTTGAGGACCTTGAAAAAATATTATTTCAAGAAAGCCGTTTAAGGTTCTTTAAAAAACCCACGCCTGTTTGGGAGATCGTTGAAAAAATATTCTTTAAAAAATCAAGGGCGTATAAATCCACGCCTGCTCTTTAGGTTCTCGAAAAAATATTCTTTAAAAACTCCAAGCCTATTTGAGGTCCTTGAAAGAATACTTTTTAAATATTCTACGCCAATCTGCTTTCAACAATCCACGTCGTTTTGAAATCCTTGATAAAATATTCTTTGAAAACTTAACAACTTTTGGAGATCCTTAAAAAATATTCATTTGAGGTCCTTGAAAAAACATTACTTCAAGAAAGCCGTTTAAGGTTCCTTAAAAAATCTAAGCCTGCTTGGGAGATCCTTGAAAAAACATTCCTTAAAACACAAACGCTTTGTTGAGGTCCTTGAAAAAGTATTCGTTAAAAAATCTATCTATAAAAGCCTAGTAAAATGACTACTATGTATCTTCTATACATGAGATCAATAGCGGTTTGCTATATTGGTATCCCGAAAACATTTATTTCTATTAACCAACAAATTGTTAAATCCTACTATTTACTTAGGCTTCATAAGTAATAAATTAGTACAGCTTTTGGATTTGGTATATATTTGTTTATTTTCAATTTATGGTGGCCTCTTTCCCTACCCACCACCTTACCGTTCTGTGTGTATGCACCCATGATTTATAATGCTTATATTATTTTCCCCAACTGCTACAGATTGTTTACATTTAACATGTGCCAGCTCGGTTTAGTTTCTTTGTTAATACAGCCTGGTTGAGGCTTTATAGAGGCATTTACTTGAGATTTTCCCCTCTTATCCCGTGGTTTCGGTTGTCTGGGCCCATTTGTTTATTTCGTCTTCCATTGTGGCTGTTGTTGTTATTGTTATCGTTTGTGGTCTGTGCGACGAATATGTCACTATGGTCAAGTTGTGTGTTCCTGATGATGTTTTTCCAACAGTTATTTTTATTAGCTTTCTCCCCCCAATCGTTTCTTTTTTCCGCTCCCTCTATCTCTCTCTATTTCCTCTGTCTGCATCAATTCTCTTGATCACTCTGGGGTACTGTCCTGTAAATTTGTTTGTTATTTACAATATTCTCCTTATTCTGCTGGTGATTTATTAGACAAATGCATTCTAAAGCATTCCATTGGGTAATTTACTACGCTAAAGCGACAATATTTATCATAAATAAATAATAACAAACAAAATATAAAGCCTTGCTAAGAGTTATAGGCTTATATTCTATGTGGAGATACTTTCTGAAATTATCAAAAATAAATAATGTGAGTGTGTAGGTATGTGTGTGAGTGTAGATGTTGCTATAATAACTCACAATTTGGTAACCAATGATTTTTAAATGGATTAGAGTCAATTTGCGACAAAAATTAGAAGAAAATGGGACAAATGGAAAATAAATTGTTAGATTGGACCAGAATATGCCTAATCTAACAATTTATTTTTCTGTTTAGTTCCCATTATGAGATCTATAACATTGATTTTGAATATTCAAAATAATCTAATCCCATCAGAAGTATTTCAATCCTTGAAACTCTGCTGAAGTGTGAATTTTGCTAAAGCCATTTGTGCCTTTTAAGATTTTTATAACCTTAAGACGATTCGCTACGGCAAAAATGTTCTTTACTGAAATATTGATATCAGACCCCATGTATCTTTTGACCAAATTCATTTCAGAAAATTTCGAGTCGATTTACAAATGTCCGTCCGCCTGTACATATGGTATGCATGAACCCTATATAATATGCGAGGGTGGGTTTTAATAGTCTACTCATTTTACTCCTCCTCCTCCACAAAGCGACAATTTTTGAAAATTTGAAAATCGCTGATGTAGTGAACGTAATATAAATGATTCATCCTAACTTTGTACATCGTAAAATCTTTAACAAGCCTAGATTAAGTCCATTGATGTGAGTCATTGATCCACTTCTACTTAAATTGTTAACATTTTGAAAATTTGTTAATAAAATACCAAGCGAATGGAATAACCGATTTGATCCAAACTTTGTAAATATTAATAGATTAAGTCCGAGAATGGAACCCATTTATAAAAAAAAATCGTACGGTAATGAAAAACACTCTAACCCGGCATTAGACAACACCGACTGACATTTTCTTACTTGTTTTAGGTATTAAAGGGCTCTGATAGGTCCTTTCCGACTTTTACTGCTGATCTTGTGTCAGTTAACTCATCTTGGCTATGTGGTACACACTCCAAACTTTCATCTCTTATTGGTTCTGCGGTATCTTCTTCACCGCCACTATTTGATATCAGAAGCTTTGCAATATGCTCCTTACAGATCCCCTACATGGTTGCCCTATACGCAGCGTTTTTCATATCAGTATCATTGCGACACTCTTAATTGTACCACGGGTTTCTTCGTGGTAGTGTTTGCTACCCAAGTGTTGCTTTTGCAGCAGTTTATAGGGAGTGGAAAATTATTTGCAATTGTGCTTCTATATGCATATCGGAACAAGAAGTGCATTCGTCAAGCAGGTGATACTATTAATCAACATGTAATTGTACAGTCTAAGTCTGGAAGTCTAAACCCCGTAGAGTGAAACAGGGAGTTCCCCAAGGAGGTGTGATATCTCCGGAACTGTTTAACCTCTACCTTTCTGATATTCCACAACCACCGGACGGCATAGAGATCGTAATGTATGCGGATGATTGTACGATCATGGCGTCGGATCCCATTATTGATGATATATGTGAGAGTTTATACTGAGGAATATGAAAATATCCGCCACAAAATCAACAGCCACACTGTTCACCGCATGGACTGACTGAAATGAAGCTCCCACTGAACATAATATCTTGGGAGTAACGTTCGATAGCCTTTGCAAGTCGTCCGCGCATGCCACTGCTTTATGTGATAAGCTGAGAAGTAGGAACAAGGTCCTCAAGTCGCTAGCCGTCAGCACTTGGGGCGCTGACAAAGAAACCTTGTTGACCTCTTACAAAGCCAGTGTGGTTCGCGAATGTTAGTGATACGCAGTGGAAGAATATCCAGACCTACCAGAATGCTGTCCTGAGAACTGCAACAGGGTGTCTCCTCATGACTCCTGCGGACCATCTTCATGAGGAGACGAAGATCTTACTCGCCCATCGTCACAATTATATTTTGTCGATGCAGTACTTGCTTGGGTGTTATCGTTAGGAACATCCCTGCCATAGCCTTATGGACAGGACTCACCCACCCAGGCACGTCAGGAAAGATCTTCATGATCTAGAGAGAGAGGTACAAGAGTGAACCCCTAGATCAAGAAGCCTATCAAACCGGTCTGAATGGTATTCACACGGATGCAGTCGCTCAGGCAGTAGTAATTGTGGACCACCCCCATCCATCGCAGCAGAAGAGAAGCAGCTGCCAATGTAAACACGAGTAGTCTTAGCTCAACTAAGATCAGGATGGTGCAACCGCCTCAATTCATATTGGGCAAGAATTGCCGGCTCTATACCTAACACATGTCCGGCATGTGGACTAGGACCACACGACACGTTGCACCTCTTCAATTGCCCAGCTAAGCCTACTCATCTATCGCCGAATTCACTTTGAACGCAACCCGCTGAAGTTGCAGCATTCTTGAATTTGGAGGTAGAAGAAGCTGAACCAGACGATGAATGACAAAAGACATAAAGAAAATATGAAGGTAAACCACTCCTCTTGCATATACGGTCAACATCTTCGTCAATGCCTCTCTGATGTATATATACTGCAAAGAATGCTGTTTTTTTTTTACTTTTTAAATAGAAGGCTTGGTCCATTTATTCCGATTAATATTGACCGATTTTCAGTAACACTTATTCTTTGGCTAAAGATTGTCTTGCAAAATTTAGATTGGTCCATAACTGTGTTCTGCAGTTTATTTACAAATTGGACGGACACACATATCTAGATCGACTCAGCCAGTCGAGATATGACCATCGGTATACCAAATACTGGAACCAATATTTCATGGAATAACAAACTCTCGGGTCATAGAGAATCAGAGCCCATACAAACGTAATTTACGGATAGGTGAAAATTACAGCATAACATATTCCTTTCAATCGGAAACGCCCCGTTCCGTCATGGAGTTTTGAAATGTTTGTTCGTATTTTTTACCTGTTCCAATATTCCCATTTCTAACTTTTTCGTTTCTAATTCTTCGATTGAAATTGATTAAATACAATTTAAAATTCTACACATTGACTCAGAGGTCAGAAAACAATTAGGTAAATTGATTACAACAGAAAATACAATTCGATTCAATGTCGAAACATGAAATGAAATCTTCTTACTATGTTCCTTATATGACAAAAAAAATTGTAGTTGAAAACTTCAAACCACTTTTATGTTTAGTTCCCCCCACACCATTTGCCTTGACACACAAATACCACACAAACCAAACTCATTTCAATACACTATCTTTCACATTTGCTTCTTGCCGCAAAGATAAATCTCAATATTGGAGTCTTTCATTAAATTGAATGTTACAATTAATGCCCATTGCATAGGACATGAATGGGAACATCAATTTAGTCCATTAGACTTTATTTGGTAGGCATAGAGATTAATGAATGAATGACTGACTGAATGAATACATGAACAAAATGAATAAATGAATGCGAGAATTCAAAGCCAAATGATTGCCACCACGCACAAAACTGGTCAGCTGGCTGGTTTGGCCAGCAGGGCGGAGGCAACCGAAAAACGAAAAATCAAACAAAATAGTTGTAATTGAACACTAGTTTGTACGTACTAGGCAGCCAACTGACGGACCATCCGACCATTGGCTGGTCAATGATTCAAATCCTCTCGACATGACTGAATGTAAGGACTGCGTGTGTAGGTTTAAAAATTCTTCCATTTTCTCTCCTGGCGTGTGTGTGTGTGAGAGAAATATTTTGTGTGTCTCATATTCTGCCAACATCAAAATTTAAAAACATTTCTTGTACGGATTTTCTAATTCAATGGCATTGAAGCGTTTCCCAAATTTGTCTATAGGCCAAGGAAATCAATGTACATATACGGAATTGTGTTAATCACATTTCATCGTCCTAATTTCCTAATTTTGTAAATAGTAATTATTTAATCTTTATGAATTTGGGATTTCAAATGTTTCCAACTAGAGGAATTTTTAGGTATTGAAATAAAAATTAAATTCGTTGCGAACACTCTTTGAGAGCGATGTACTTTCTAAAAAAAATTATTATGAAAATAGTAACGTGGCTGTCATATGACCATGATAGCATCACGATTCCTACCAATGATGTCTGATATCGAAGTAGGGCTGTTGTCGTGGACACTTTCTTGAATGTGACCCAAATGAAGTGATCGCACGGCCACTTCTTCAAGATTACATGGTTCGAAAACTTGTTTATGTATAAGAGAAATTGTGCTTAGATTTTTTATGAATGCTTGAAATAAACCTGGGAAAACTTTCATTTAAAATATTTTTAACACATATGGGTTATGTAGATCTTTATAAAATCCACACAGAAGACCCTTTACAATCCTTGAGAAAATATTATTCTCAAAATCGTTGCTTATGTAGGTTCTTGAGACAACATTCTTCGCAAAATCTTCCCTTTTATAGGCCTTAGTAAAGATCACGATTATTTAGTTCCTAGTCCTTGAAAACTAGTCTATAAAAAATCCACGCTTTTCTCCACAACAACAAGACTGTCAGTATACAGAATATTACTGTACTGTAACATTTAGAGGAAATTGAATTAAAAACTTTTAACTAAAAAGCATTTCAATGTTCATAATTGTACGTGAAAACGGAAAATTACATCGTACTCTACCTATAATTATTATTACATTGATTTAGCGGACTCCCCCACCCCCAAATTTTCGATTTTTTTATTTTTAAGATTTTCAAAGCGTTGGTAAATCAATACCAATGCTTGCTAAGGTTTGTAACTTTGCACATATATAATTGAAGATTTAAAAGAGAAGAAAAATAATTTACAAAAATTGTTGTTGTTGTTTTTTGTGATCAAAGAAAAGTCCTTATTTTTTATGGTGGGCATGATAACTCCACACTGGAACATCGGAATCCGAAGATTCCAACTGTCTGGCTCTCGTATGAACTAGGATTATTGACTTCGGACAACAATTAACAAAATGGCGGAACTTTGAGATTTTTTTTTGGAAAATCGCCTATTTTTGACCACAAACTAAGTTAAAAATCACCGATTGGCTTTATCCTAGTTCATACGAGAGCTATACACTCCCAGAGAAACGTGTCAAAATTTGGAACCGATTGGATTATTAGTTTTTGAGTTATCGTGTCCGCCATACTGCTTCGCGAAAAATGCGTTTTAAGTTTGAGAATCACTCTTGCCATCACTTGATGCTGACACAATTAATCGGCTATATCCTTAAGAGTTCTTGAGAATTTCACTTGAAATTTTGTAGGGACATTCTAGAATTAGAGTAGATTAGAATTAAATAAAAAAAAATGAATCCGAGAATGGGGGTTCCCTTTGTGTCTTTTTTCGTATGTCTTCTGAACATAGAAGCCAAATTTTTTGCTAGTAAAAGGTTAGAATTGAAGATTAACCCGAGAATTGTAAAGAATTAGATAACCATTAATAAATAGTTGTTTTTTATAAAAACAACAAACTGGGATTCAGCCTGACTATTTTGCAAAAACAAAATACAAATGGTATCCCAAATAAACCGCCAACACTACTGAAGTTGTAGACGCAGGCACAGTTAAACTGTTTGGTTTGTTGCTGTATACTAGCAACACCAACAAAGTCGTTGTGTGCATTTGTCGCGATGTGACAACACACAACAGTGGGAAAGGTATGGAATTGTTTGTAAATGCCTTGTTAACCTCGAAGTGAGGCTCCAGCGAAATTCTCATGCAGTTTATGTCGTTGGTCAGCTAAGTACTTCGCTTTGTTACAAGAGACATTTGGGTATGAAAGGTTTTTTGTATAGAAGCAATAGCTTCTGGGGAGAATATCCCAACAAAAAACTAAGGGAACTGATGAGGATCAGTGGCGTGATCCGAAACTATAGTCTTCCCTGCCTTACCCCTCGGCAAACAATGTCATACATTCCCCACTAATAAATAGTTGTTTTTTATAAAAACAACAAACTGGGATTCAGCCTGACTACTTTGCAAAAAAAAATACAAATGGTATCCCAAATAAACCGCCAACACTACTCCAGAATTAGATAACATTAAAATTTATTGTAATGCTGCCGGTGTGTATGTTCTGTTTGCCACTTTTGATCAACTCTTAGACTATTTCCCTGTAAAAGAGCGGTGCATGGTTTCGTTGCTTATGTGGTACATAGTGTCATCTTGTTGATAGTAAACTATCGTTACCATCCAACTCCGACCAGCATACATAAGCATGCATTAAGGTTATATATATATATATATATATATATGGGTATATATATGGGTATATATATGGGTATATATCAGTCCACATTTTAATGTAGTGTCGATATAGTATACCAATTTGGAGTTGGTGTGCACCTTTTTTAACTTAATCCCCTGTAATTTACTATGTAGTTTCTCTCTAAGTAAAAAACGTTCCTACTAAAGTTTAGAAATATTACTCGAGGTTTTGGGGTAGCTCGTTTCAACGTTATACCCGTCATAATTCACACCTCTCTGTAATTTTGTATTTGTAGTTTAGGTAGAAATTCCAAGCTGCTAAACAGCCGTGGATTTTTTAAAGAATATTTTTTTCAAGCAGGTAGACAGGACCCAATTTGCTTTATAGATATCGACAAACAGTCCCAATTGTGAAAAAGTATAAATTTACTATTACATATGTTTATATAACGGTTTATGTTTATATAAAGGTCGTAGCCGTTATGTATTATATTGGTCCAGATTTCTGGGGGTAGACCCCTACAACGTTACCGGTCAAAATTTACGCCTTCTTCCGCCCTGTCAGCTTTAGTTTTGTATTTTGGTATGCTTGGGTACAAATTGATTCTAATTTGATGTTTTCGGTTCTCACGGTGTGCCAAACCTGCCCAACAAAAATTGTCGTTATCGGTTTAGGTTTTGGTATACCTCCTATACAACTGTACCGAACCATTTATATTGAAGACGTTTCCCAACGATGTGGCTTATATACATATACCAATTTTCTAAGCGAAGTGACTATATTTTGGTGTATCGAATCACTGATGAATAAAATGCTTCTTTACAGAAATTATTCATTATTAGGTTAATGTTTTCAAATATAATTTTCTGTATGATTAAGTTTCTATCCCTGTTTTCTAACCTGAGTGTCTGTAATTTGTGTGTGTTTTTTTTTTTTTTTGAGAGTGAACAACCTGCATCCTAGCGATTTGAGGAAATTTTAATTTGAAGTAAACATTTAAATATAGGTTTAACACTAGAAAGACTGGAATTTTGTTTATACCTATATTGCCTAAAATCGGTCAAATTGACCTCATTCTGAAAGAATTTGTATTGTGTAAAGAAATTTTTTTAAACTGATGGAAGCAGCTACCATTAATAAACGTACTTCTATGTGGTACAAGAAGTCACCAAATTTTAAAAAGCAATTGTTTTTGTACTTGAATTTGAAAAACGGTCAAAATGACCGCCTTCGGCAATCTAGTGTTAACAATAATATTAATAAAAACACATAACATAAGTGTTTTTTATTATTATTTTTCTTGCCTTCAGTATTATTTAATATATTTGTGAGTTGTTGTACTAGTACATTTACTTTTTGCTGCCAAATGATTGCGGCTTGCATTCAATGTCATTTCACAAAATTACGATGAATATTAAATACAAACGACATTTACAAGTATGGTAGTAACACGAAAAAAAGAACAACAACAACAACATCAACCAACCAACGAACTTCCGAATGAATGAAGGATTTAATGCAATCTACACAATTCCCTGTTGTGTTTATGTGTATCGGGCGTAAGGCAGTTATTAGCTTCCAGCAATGAATCGCCGCCGCACATTTCATTTCATCCAATCTCTCGAAGTGAGAAAATGTGCCAAGAACAATTGTCACCCACAATGCAAATGAATGAACGAACACAGACGCACTCCCAGCCGCACACACCCACCACGCAATGAGAGCATTGGAGGATCCGAACAAACAGCATTTTTACAATGGCTGTAAATTAATGAAATTTTATCATCAGCAAAGTCGTCACAGTTTTTTTCTTCGTTTTGTTTTTGGTCTTTTTGTGTTATCAAATTTCTCTCAGCAACAAAAGATTTCTCACTAATTAAAAGTATAGCTGTTGTTTTGTTTATGTTTCGCTTTTTGTGCTCTACTTTCTACATTTATATATGTATTTGCTTCGTAGAATAAAGAATCAAAGAAATATGTTGAATATTTCTTTCTGCGTTTTATTGGATTTCATGAAAGAGCCGTTTTCTAATTAAATTAGCCATGTTGAGATATTTTGTAATACAAAACAAAAAGAGAAAACACTAGAATTAATTTTGTGTTATTACGCCAAGGTTAATAATTGAACTGTAATTTGGTTTTTAGTAAAATTGAAGGGTTTAAATAAATCGGTTACAAAACCTTTAATATTTAAGTAAATTTTTTCAAAGAACCAATATTGACGAAGATTTAAAAAAAAATAATTCGTGGGGTTTTCAAAAAATAGGTTTAAGTAGCCTAAAAGGTCTGGCTTTATCAAGGAATATTTGTTCAAGCAGAGAAAGAGGCGTGGATTTATTAAGGAATATTTTTCCAAGCAGCCAAAGTGACGTCGAAAGGGGCGTGGATATTTTTCCAAGCGACCAACGGGGCGTATATTTTTTAAAAAATATTTCAAGCTGCCAGTTACAATTTCATAACTCTAATACGTACATATGTTTCCGCAAAAAACACGTCTTTATTAAAACACTTATTTTTGGAAAAATAATATTAGTAGCATATGCGACTTCGTTAGCGAATGTAGGACATATTTCAAAATGTATTAACATATTATTTTATTTTTAGATAAAACTGTATATATCTGAAAAAAACCATTCACACATTTATATCGATCATAAATTAAATTTGAGTACCATTTAGTACCAAATTTTATGATTCGAGCTCTAAAGGTTGACCCAAATCCAAATTTTGCCAAATTTTCCATTTTGCACACATTATTTCCATAAGTACCCTCCTCAATCATATAACTAAACATCCTGTATACCCCGATCCTATACACCCACAATGATTCCAAATTCAAATTGCAGGGTTCCAGCTCTATTAATTCACCTACAATTTAAATTGTACCGTATTTAGTAGTAGAATTTGCAAAACTTCCTACTTAAATCAAACCTACACCCCGACAGTGATTCTAAATCCAAGTTTCAGGATTCCAACTCCATAGGTTTACCCACAATTCAAATTGTACCAAATTTAGTACACAGTAGTTTGACACCCCCACAGTGATCCTAAATCTAACTATCAGGGTTCCAACTTTAACGGTTCACCCACAACTCAAATTGTACCAAATTTAGTACACAGTAGTATGAATTTCCAAAACCTCTAACTTACTCCAAACCTACACCACCACACTGATACTAAATTCATGTTTTAGGATTCCAACTGTATCGGTTCACCCACAATTCAAATTGTACTAAATTTAGTACATAGTAGTAGCAATTTCCAAATCTTCCTACATACCCCAATCCTACACTTCCATAGTGTTCATAAATCAAAATATCAGGATTCGAACTCTTACGGTTCACCCAAAAATCAAATCGTACTAAATTTAGTACACAGTAGTAAAAATTTCCATACCCTCCTACATACCCCAATCCTACACCTCCACAGTGATCCTAAATCAAAATTTCAGGTTTCCAACTCTATCGCTTAACCAGCTCGATTTGTATCTCCAAATTAAATTTGTACCAAATATAGTACTTTTCATACACATCAGTACACGCTTTCAAAACCCTCTCCTTAAATGGACCCTACTTCTCAACCTTAATTCACCCTCCAAATTCCAAGTTTTAAACGCTATCCGCTCATATGCTGCAGAATTGTACCAAATTTAGTACATTTCGGATAGTTATAGTTCGAATTTTCAAAAACCCTTTGGTACATCTATCCACTCCATCAGCGACCACCAATCCAAATTTCAGAGTTCTAGTTCTACCGGTTCGCCGAATACAAATGGTATCACATTTAGTACTTTTCGTACCGTTCTAGTACGAATTTTCAAAAAACACATTTGGACCAAGAGTGACCCTCACCTAAAATTTCAAGATTCTAGCTTCAACCGTTTCGTCTGGGCGTTGATGAATCGTTAAATCAGTCAGTCAGTCAATCACTTAAATATTTTATTAGTATAGATTATACCCTTCACTACACTGTGGTACATGGTATTATGTCTTTGTGCATATGTTTGTAACAGGCAAAAGGAAACGAGATAGACACATGGTTCCTTTTGAGAATATACATAGAATCATTTTTTAAGTAGATTTATGCATGTCCTTCTGTCTGTCCGTCCATGTATTTTTGTTAACAAAGTACAGGTCGCATTTGTGATCCGATTTGGATGAAATTTGGCACAGTTCACTTATTTGGTCCGACTTTACTATTTTCCTTACTGGTTTTTTGTTTAGCTACTACTTCGAACATGGGGTCCTTTAAGTCCATTGAATTGACCCAATGTTTCTCTGTATTTGTAAATATACTTTTCACTTTAGTTCTTACAACAAAATATCAATATGTTCTTCACTCTCTGGCAAAGAGATCAACTACATATCGAAAAACAACAGCAATACCATTAGTCTGAAACGTATATTCGAAATGAACATTTCATATGTTGAATTCTGAAAATAAATTAAAAAACTCACCGGAGCATAAACATTTCAAATAATTGAACATCATTGATAAACTACTACTGCTACGACGAATACTACTCTGATCTGCTGTGATATTCTGCAATGAGTTACACATTTATGAAAACCCTGACACAGATTGTAAAACAACAAAAATGAGGTAAAAAGACTTGCATAGACAATGTCACATACATTTGTATGTTCATGTGTACATTCATATGACATTCAAATATGAATATTTTTGCAAGTATTTCTCAAATAATGAAAATACGAATTGAACAAAAAAAATTGTTTTGATGAGTGTAACAAGAAAATAAGGAATCCGATGAGAGTTCAAACTGGTAATGTGTATTTATAGTGGAAGCAAAATAATATAAATTGATATTGCCAATTATTTACCAATATCATTTGAAAATTATGAAAAATACACGCATGTCATATTTATCGAAGGTAAATGTTCATAAACTGAAATGTGCTTCTTAGAGCCCTTGAACAAATTATTTTTTTAAAAAAATACCATTCATGTACTTAACCACCTTAAAGCATGTACTTAAAAATATACGCTTTATACAGTATGAAACAAAACTTTACGACGTGGGGAATTCCATGAGGAAACGCAAGCATATTAATAATCCAGAGGGACAAATTCGAAGTAGTTCACGTTTTGGATTATGTCTTGGTGATTTGTTGTTTGCTTGTAAATGCATGCGATTATTGCAGCTCATTTTTGAGATGACATGTCTTAAGTCAAATGAGAAATATACTTTTGCAATGCAATATCCTCCTTCTCTCCGAGTCCTTTTTTTCTGCTAGGTCTATGTTTTCTCCTTACTTTGGATATAACGAAATAGTTTACTTGGTCCCTTCAAGTTCGCTATAACCGTACTCAACTATATATATATATATAGTATATATATATATATATTATATATATATATAATATATATATATATATATATATAATTGTAATAAATTGCAAAAGAATTCCCTACAACATTTAACTGTTTCCGCAACTGGTCACATGATTGAAAAACCTCATTTGTTGCTTAAATGATTCATGTGTTAAATACATGGTTTTGTATTTTCAAAACTTCACTTTTCCTATTCCCCCAACAGTTTTCGTTTGATGAACGGTTTTGTTTACTCATTAACGTTTACGGCAATTTGAAAAGATAGCCTGTTTCTCCTAGTTGTTTTTTTTTACAAAGATAGCTCTTATTTAATTAATGACATCAAAGGTAAAACATGTATGGGAGATAATGCGTGATCTACACAAACGCACACACACATATACTATTTTATCATTAGCCTTAAGTGTAAAAGATTGATTTTCTAATTGTTCCTGACAACAGGTAAAAAGATTAATGTTAGATATAGATGAGATAAATGAATTGGCAAAGGTGTACGTGTGTAACCATTCTTAAAAGGGAGAGAAGAAGAAATGGTGTCAAAGGTCATGATTAGGTTATTTCCGTAAAATATTGTTAACATTAAATTAAAGGAGAATTAGACACGTGTGTAAGACTTGAATTTCCAAAGATAGCCTTATATGTCTACGCTTCTTCGGTAGACGTCAAATAAAATACTTGTCAAGGTGTATATAATTTGTTTAATGTGTCAAGGTGTATATAATTTGTTTACTGTGTGATAATTGTAAAAAAAAATGAAGCACTATAGTATTTAAGTGACCTCCGCCAGCATTGATTATTTTGTATCTATGTCCGACAACTTATTGAAATATATTGAGCGGTATATCAGCCATTTGATGATTAGTGGATGATATATACCAACCAACGACACTGATTGGCTTCATATCATATCAATTGTGGACACTGACCTCCCCGCTGTGTCACTTGGGGTAGCTACTTTCATCACCCGTTGAAAAAGTCAGATGATATGTGCTGCGAGTTCACCATAAGTAATATAAAAAATGGGTTGGGGTGTGGCGTTAATAGCTCACATTCGGAAAACCCCTTCTAATATGGCAAATATTGATGACCCCCGCAAACATATAAAGAACCACGACCTGCAAATCTGCCCTTGGAATGGACGCACGTTGTACAGAATAGGCACAGTCTTCGCTTTGACGGATTACCTTACAGGAAATGCGATGGGAAGGGACAGGCTTAAGTATAACAGACGATTGCACCCTGTATTATAGTTGTCATGAAACGAGCCATGAATTTGGCGACGGATTTATGGTTAATAGGAGAGTAAAAGACTTCGTTTCCAGATTCACTCCAGTAGATGAGCGAATTTCCATAATCCGTATAAAACCGTTGATTTCTGCTTAGCAGAGCTCTCTATAGTGCCTCCTTTCAACCTTTGCAAAAGATGGCGGCTCCTTAAATATTGTTGATACACTCTCTTTTAGTCCTTTTCTGAGTCTCTGTTTTTACGGAAGATTCCTATTTCGTCTTTACCAAAGATTCCAAATTCTAGGATTACATAGTCCACATTGAATTTTCAGCTATGGAAATCGATGGATGTCCTTTGTTAGTTTTTTTGTACACACAGTGTTCTCGTCGATAGCTGCTTAGAAGAGCACGTCCTGGCATCTTGTGCATAAGATGGCGTCTTCTTAGCAATTACAACTACCCTCTTTCGTAATGCCCGAAAGAGTGTTTACGGAAGATTCCGATGAAGCATTCTTCTTGTTTATGTTAGATCCAACTTCACGATCCTCATTCGAATCTCGTAGAAGACTGCCATGAGTCTTCTGTGACCTAACTTTATGATTAATCTTTGATTATTACACACCCACATATTTAAATACCACTCTCTACTCTAACTAGCAATGTATTTAGCACACAATCCGCAGACAAAGCTAACAAAACTACCCTCCACAGAAGGACACAAAGAAATACAACTAATGCGTAAATAGCATTTTTATTGTGAAAATTCATTCATTTATTGCAACAATTAGTGGATTATAATTGCTGCTTCTGCCAGCTTTGCTGGTTGGCTTGACTGTCGCTATTATAAACCAACATTTAATGGTCTTTATAATTTTCAAGAAGTATTATCACCCATTATTTGCTTTCTTCTTAGCCATAAAACAATCATAGTCACCACAATACATATGAGACAATCATAATGATGATGATAATGATTGTGTGTTGTGGTAGGCAGGGCGGGGCGGGGCTTTAATGCACTATTTATGTATTTGTATCAAAAATCCAACAAAGAAAGAAATTAAATATAACAAAGACGAATAATAACAACAATAATAATGGTATATTGTATCACATACATATATACGTATATTTAAAAAATATTCCACACGGAAGAGACTGAATGGAGTACGGAGAGCAATAATATTGTATTGTGCATCGAGTAAGCCAATGGGAGTTTAATACGTTGAGGTTACTTACGACAATAAATGGAACATGTGAAATAATCCGACTAATTTTCGAAAAACGGCACCAAACTTTCACTTGTTGTGCAGTATTCACATCATTTAAGGGACCCCCCCATTCACGATTTTAATTGTTCAAGATTTTCAATGGGCTGGTAAATCAATACCAATGCTTGTTAATGTTGGTAACTTTGCATGAACTAGGATTATTAATCAAAATTAACAAAATGGCGGACCTTTGAAAAAATATTTTTGAAAAATCGTCGATTTTTTTACCAAAACCCAAGTTAAAAATAAGGAAGATATTCACCGAGTGGCTATTTTATACGATAGCTATACACTCACAGAGAAACGTGTAAAAATTTGGAATCGATTGGGTCATTAAAACGCGTTTAAAGTTTGAGAAGCCCTTTAGCCGTCACTTGATGCGGACACAATAAATCGCCTATATCTTCAAGAGTTCTTGAGATTTTCTCTTGAAATTTTGTAGGGACGTTCTTGAATTAGTATAGATTCGAATGAAATCAAAAAAAATTTTTGACCCCTTAAATCATTTTTAGGTGATCTGTGAAAGGAAGCTATCATGTTTGGTTCCCAGCTTGTAAGTAAAAATTCTTTCCAAGTGGTTGTCGAATATTTACCAAAGTAGGTTATGATCACCTCCACTGTCAAAATTGATGCTTCCACTTTCAAAGTGCTTCACGAGTATTTGCAAAAAGAGGTTAAAGCCCAAACCTTATACCCTTTACCACACTGTGGTAAAGGGTATAAGGTACAGGTCGCATTTATGATCCGATTTGGATAAAATTTGGTACATGTGACTTATTCGGCCCAAGGACGAACCCTATTGAAATTGGAGAAAATCGGTTCAGATTTAGATATAGCTCCAATATATTGTGTCGTCCGATTTTATTTTGCACAGAGTTTTCAATTAGATCTAGATTGAAGTATTCAAGTTGGGTTGAAATAGGTTCAGATTTAGATATAGCTCCCATATATAGTTTCGTCCGATTTTAGGTAAATGGTGCACCAAACTCCCAATATTGGTCCGATTGAAATAAAATTTTTCACAGTGTATTGAATTAGGTATAGGTTGATGTATTCGATGTTTTGTTGGAATCTGTTCAGATTTAGATATAGCTCTTATTGATAGTTTAATCCGATTTTATGTAAATGGCGTACCGAGGATTTGGTTAAGTTTCAAATTGGTTCAGATTTAAATGTAGCTCACATTTTTACTTTAGCCTGATTTTATGCCAATTGTGCAAATGGAGGAGGCCTATGTCTGTTCGCTTTATATGAAATATTGCATATTGTATTGGATTGAAGACGTTTCAAGTTTAAATATAGCTTCCTTATATATTTTCATCCGATTTCATCAAAATGATGTACCAAATAAGTAAAGTTTGTCCGCTTTGGACGAATTAGTGCACAACGTACCAAATGGAACCTAGAATAACATGTACTGGATTTTGTGTCGAGATAAATTATGTATAGCGCACAGTGTTGCAGCATACCAAATGGTGGATGCCACTGTTGCTCAAAGACGCCCATTTATATATATAGATCTTATATGTATTTTGCTCGATGCTTGACATTAAATTTTACATCGATTTCAGATTGTATGGGTTGTTTTTATTTTGTTCAAATATCTACAACTTCACGCAGTTAATTTATTTAGATTCCATTTCAATGGTCCTCAAAATATGATATTACTAATCTATCTAAAGGATATTGTACATATGATCATCTCTTGTATGTACCCAAAGTGGTGAAGGGCATCAATATAGTCGGCCCCGTCCGAATTTTGAACTTTCTTTACTGGTTTTTATTTTGATTTTTCCCTATTGCACCAAATAAAGGCATTTCCTGGCAAACATAGTCGTTGTCCTGCATGGGTTAAATTTTCATAATTATATAGTTGACTGATTGCATAACAATTGTCATCGTCATCAACAGAAGCCAAAGTAGTGCATTAAGAAACTCGTATATATATATATATATATATATATATATGTAAATCCTTATACTTGTATATATGAGTATATAAAATGTGCAACAATATACTATAAAATGATACATAATAACATGTATATAAGTATGTGCGCTGTTATTTTAATTGCTTTTAGCGTTTTAGCAAATACATATGTCAGTGAGTTTTTATTTTGTCAACAGAAAGACTATTCTTGTCTAAGACATTCTTAGCTTTTGTTGTATTTTTCTTTATTTTGTTTCTTGGTATTTTTTTCGGGTTTCTTGTTTCGTATTTTTCGGTTTATTTGGCATAGAATCAACAAAGTCATTTTACTGCTAGAAATCACAAAAACGCAAACATCTACCAGCACAGTTAATTGAATAATCGGAGCTTTTCCAGTTAGTATTAATAAGTAATTAGGGGTGAGTTCTCAAATGCTGTAGTGGGAAAATTTTATTTTTGGCGACGCAAAAATAAAAAAAAAAAAATATAAATGAAATAAAATGGAGAGCAATAACTGTGGATTTTTAAAAACAATTTTTCAAGGGTCACATCTGTCAACGAAGCTTTTATTTTTTAACAATCTTCGAAGTACAATATTAAGGTATATTTTTATAATAAGTTTGGATTTTAAAAAGAATCAATACAAGCTTGGATTTTTTACATAATCATAATTCATGGACTATGTAAACCCTGGATTTTTTTAGCGCATGTTTTTTAAGACTTAAGCGTGTTTAGATTTTTTAAGAATGTCTTTTAAAGAAGACTAAAGGCGTGGATTTTTTTTAAATTTTTTAAATGGTTTTTCAATGTGATATATTGACGATATTGACAAAATATTATCTATAATAACCGTGAATTTTGTAAAGAATATTTTTTCAGGGAGCTAAACAAGCCCACACTCCACCATAACGTGAATGTGTATTAAATATGATATTCCATTAAAGACACCCCAAAATATTCCTCGAAGAACTTTTGTAGTATAAATGGGATTATCCATTTCGTGGCTTCAAACGTGAAATTATATAATTATAAATTTTGAACGCTGAATTATGTGACCTTAAATGACCTCTACGCAAACTGTTGAAAGTATGGATTCGTTCAAGAGTATTTCTGACCACTTTCTGGTGATTAACGTCTTTGCAGAGCGATATTCACCAAGTCCTGTAATTCAATGGCAGAGGAAAAGTCGGTCATCAAATGACATATGACGCTCCGAATCGGCATTGCAGTCGTACCATAGAGCGCGCCAAACAGTTATGTTTTCTGGTGAGCTTTTCTTCAATTACTTACATATGACCATTTAGTTTAACAACACATTGTCCAACCCTTACTTACTTACTTAGCTGGCTTGTTACAGAACGGTTGTTCCATAAGCCGAGCTTAAAAAAAAAAAGATTTCCAAGCGCGTCGGTCTTGTGCGCAAGTCCACCAATTTGGAAGACCACGTTCCAGGATGTTGTTTTCTACTTGGTCTTTCCATCTAATTCGTGGCCTTCCCCTTCTACGGGAACCATCCGTAGGCTCATTTTTATATGCCTTTTGAGCTGGGGCTTCTTCATTCATCCGCACAACATGGCCTAGCCACCGTAGTCGCTGCAGCTCAATATGACTGACTATGTCGATGTCTGCGTATAAATTGTAGAGCTCGTGGTTCATTCGACGCCGATATTCACCGTCGACGCAGATCGGCCCGTAGATCTTTCGGAGAATTTTTCTCTCAAACACCCCAAGAGCTGCCTCATCTGCTTGCGCAAGTACCCATGCTTCTGATCCATATAATAGCACGGGTAGTATCAGCGTCTTGTAAAGTGTGAGTTTGGTCTGGCGAGAGGTGGCCTTGTTTCTAAACTGCTTACTTAGACCATAGTAGCATCTGTTGGCCATCACAATCCTTCTCCGAATTTCAAAACTGATATCATTCGTTTTATTTATGGCGGTACCAAGGTATATAAAGTCTTTAACTACCTCGAAGCTGTAGTTCTCAAGTTCCACAGTTGGTCCGAGTCTACTGGACGTCTTGCGCGTTGATACCATCAGCTTGGTCTTCTCGCCGTTTACTGCCAGACCCACTTTGGCAGACTCCTTTTCAATTTGTTCAAAGGTGGCTGTTACCGCTCGCAATGTTCGACCCATTATATCGATGTCATCGGCGTAGGCGAGTAACTGGTGTTGTTTGGTGTACAGAGTGCCATTTCTGTTCACCTTTGCATTTCGTATGACCTTTTCTAGTAGGATGTTAAAAAGATCACACGACAAACTGTCACCTTGTCTGAATCCTCGTTCGGTAGTGAAGGGCTCCGATAGGTCCTTTCCTACTTTAACGGCTGACCTTGTGCCACTTAATGTTATCCTGCATAGCCGTATTAATTTTGCAGGAATGCCGAACGCAGACATGGCTTTAAACACCTCTGAACGGATAGGGCTGTCGAATGCGGCTTTATAGTCGACAAATAGGTGATATGTGTCGATGTGTTTTTCGTGGGTCTTTTCCAGGATTTGGCGCAGAGTGAAAATCTGGTCTATGGTCGATTTGCCAGGTCTGAAGCCGCATTGGTATGGTCCGATGATGTCATTGACCATTGGCTTCAATCGTTCACACAGCACACTTGATAGCACTTTATATGCGATGGGAAGGAGACTTATTCCTCTATAGTTGGCACATATCGTCTTGTCTCCTTTTTTGTGCACGGGACACAGGATGCTGAGGTTCCAATCATTGGGCATGCATTCATCTAGCCAAATTGTGTTAATCAGCTGGTGCATGCTCCTGACCAGCATCTGGCCACCAGTCTTGAATAGTTCGGCTGGTAACCCATCGGCTCCTGCTGCTTTGTTGTTCTTGAGCCGATTAATTGCTTTTATGACCTCATCTTGGCTAGGTGGTATACACTCTATACCATCATCTCCTATTGGTTCTGGGGTATCTTCTTCATCGCCACTATTTGATACTAGCAGCTTTTCGAAATGCTCCTTCCAGATCCTCAACACGCTGTCTGTATCTGTCACCAGGTTTCCTTCTTCATCTCTACAGGAGGATGTGCCTGCACCAAAGCCTTCGGTTTGGTGTTTTACTCGTTGGTAAAATTTCCGGACTTCATTCTGACTCCTGTACATCTCGATTTGCTCACGCTCACGTTTTTCTTGTTCTTTCTTCTTTTTTCTGAAAACACGTTTCTCCTCTCTCCTTTTCTCCCGATAATTCTCCATCACGTTACGTGTTGCTACTGTCTGCAGGGTTGCCCTATACGCTGCGTTTTTCACATCAGTAGCAATACGACACTCCTGATCGTACCATGGGTTTCTTGGTGGTGGTTTTTGGTACCCAATTGTTCTTTTTGCTGCAGTTTGTAGGGAGTGGGCAATTCTTTGCCATTGTGCTTCTATACTATTATCGGGACAAGAAGTGCTTTCTTCAAGCAGATGGGTAAGTTGAGCGGAGTAGGCCTCGGCTACCTGTTGTGTTTGCAGCTTTTCGACGTCGAGTTTCCGTGTTGTATTAGATCGCACCTTTGCTGCAACATTTAGACGGGTGCGTACCTTGGCTGCCACAAGGTAATGGTCCGAATCGATATTCGCTCCTCGGATCGATCGGACGTCTAAAACACTGGATGCATGCCTTCCGTCTATCACAACATGATCAATTTGATTTCTCGTTACTTGATCAGGAGAAATCCAGGTGGCCTTGTGTATATCGAGATGCTTGAATCTGGTGCTGCTAACTACCATGTTTTTTGCTGCCGCGAAGTCAATCAACCTCATGCCGTTGTCGGATGTTTCTTCATGAAGGCTGAATTTTCCGACGGTGGGGCCAAAGATATTTTCCCTTCCGATTTTTGCATTAAAATCTCCTAGCAGAATTTTAATGTCATGGCCAGGGCAACGGTCATATGCTGTTTCTAGGCGCTCATAAAATATATCTTTGGTCTGTTCATCTTTATCTTCGGTCGGAGCATGGGCGCAAATTAGACTGATGTAAAAGAACTTCGCTTTTATACGGATTATAGCAATTCGCTCATCTACTGGAGTGAATCTGGAGACAAGGTCTTTTATTCTCCTGTTAACCATAAATCCGCAGCCAAATTCATGTCTCGTTTCATGGCAGCTATAATACAGGGCGTAATCGTCTGATTTACTTACGCCTGTCCCTTTCCATCGCATTTCCTGTAAGGCAATAATATCGGCTTTGTACTTCTTGAGTATATCCGCCAAAGCGAACACTGCCCCTGTTCTGTATAGCGTGCGCACATTCCAAGTGCAGATTCGCAGATCGTGGTCCTTTATACGTTTGCGGGGGTCGTCAACATTAGGGGGGTTTGGTTTTCTTTTTGTTTGCTTTTTCATAGTAGGTTGGGTTTTCCGAGAGTGGGCAACTAACCCGACGCCTCAACCCATTTTTTTATAGTTCTTATGGGTGAACTCGCGGCACATATTAGCTCACTATTTCATCGGGTGATGAGAATAGCTCCCCAGGTGGCACCGCGGGGAGGTCAGTGTCCACAATTGAGATGAAACCCTATTGGATGTAATTTGGCATACCGGGTTCTTGAAGTATGAGCTATGGATTAAGGTCTATGATTTGAAATAGCTTCTATATAATGGTTCTGTTTTTCGTTATTTTGAACGTTCCACCGAAATGACTGCAACATCTGCAGGAAATATTGGAGATATTACCACGTTTTAGTATAGCGGCACAAGAAGGTTCCGCCACATTGTAGTTTGAAGGTCATATCAAAAAGTTTCAACAAATTGGCTGCATCTGAGCTCTCCAGGTTATTAGGGGGCTAGAAAATTATTTGCAAAAAATATTCGATATGAACCAATATTTGTAGCTCCCCTATAAAAGTCCTACATTATTTTCGGCATTTGAAGGATATAGCTGCATTTATTGGTTCAAGTGACTGTAATTTGGAATTCTGGGTTCTTGACGTCTTTGCAGAGCATTTGAAAATATATTGGAAAATATGTGGACCCCCCAACCGCAGTATAAAGATCCAATCACATTTCTGAAATTGTTAAGAGTTTAGCAACTTTTCCAACCGAAATTGCTATTGTATCGGAAATTTTTGAAGAAATTCATGGTTATACAGAGCACTCATACAAATGAATCGTTCTATTTACGGGTTTCATTAAGGTTTTAACTACATCTTCTCACCGATTTGGCTGTAATTTGGCTTTCGGAATTCCTGAGGATGCAAACATCATAGATGAAATTGTTTATAAAGGCATATCCACCATAATTGCTGTAGTTTGCCATTCCGGATTCTTCGAAAACGACAAATACACATGTGTACATTTTGGGCACAGGAAAAACCTCTGGTCAACGATAAATCAGCACGTTTAGGTATAGTCCCAATATAAAAATCCCGTCCCATTTTCAGTATTTTGAACACGTGGACCTCAATTTTGCAACCAGTTTTCACGTCCAAGGATCCCAGTACTTTTTGATGTTTTGAAGCTTTTAGTTGTAGTTTTTCACCGAAGTGGGAATATATTTGCAATCAAATATCGTGCTCAGATGTAACATTCGAAGGGTTAACACCTTACTTTCCGAAAGATTAACACCTTACCTTAGCACGCATGTTTGAGGCATTTGAAAAAAAATATTTTTTTTAAACTCAACGTCTGTTTGAGGACCTTAAAAATCCATTCAATGTCTTTAAATACCATTCAAGGTCCTAATATAATCTCCATATAAACCGATTTGATGCATTTTGAATGTACACCGCATGGTGGTATATTCGGACCGGCAGAACTTTAGCACTTTTTACTGGTTTTTCAGAATATTTTCACCTGTGTTTTCAAGGCTTTTTTCACGGTGTTTTTAATGTTTTATGTTGTAGCACTATCTTGTTATATTTTATATTTTGTTTTTGCAAAATAGTCAGGCAGAATCCTAGTTTGTTGTTTTTATAAAACTATAAATAAACAACTATTTATTAGTGGGGGAAGTATTTTTCATATATTTTCAAGAATCAACGCAAGGCTTAATTTTGTAAGGAATATGTGTCACGACGATGCTTAAATTTTTAAAGAACATGTTTGAAAATATTTCTTCGAAGTCTATTAAAAGTGCATTTTTACAAACAATAATTGTCCAATTGCCGTCTCCCTCCATTCAATTTCCATCAAATTGTAAAATAAAAAATAATAACGAAATAAAGTAAATTTGTTTTGTAATTACACGAAGTTTTCATTTCATATCTGATTTATTTTACCTTTATTCCCCCTACATACCCCCATATACCTTGTAACATAATCTCATATTCACATATATAAATAAATTCAAGCTATTGCTTTAATAGCTTGTAATAAAAACATACACACACACGCACAGAAAATTCGAACCTTACATGTGTACCTGGTATTATGAAGTTATCCGATTAAAAAGAAAATCCCTCAACGGGTAGATGGGAAAAGAGATATATGAAATAAAAGTTAAAAAAGTCAACAGCAACAACAATAGAACGAGAAAAAAAATAAATTTGACAAAATGTATAAACGATTGACAATGACGCCAGGCAATAAGCTTTTTTGGCCCCCATTACAGAAAAATACCATAACGATAATGGAAAAATAATTCAGAATTGACAAATGTAATACAGCAACAATCAAATAAAACACAGAAACCCGGTGAAATGCGAAACTAAGCCATAATTCGCACTCGCACACACACACACAAATTTACTCACCTGATTGCTTGGCGTGACATACATACAAACACTAATTCATATGACAACATGAAATTTCCACGAACAACCAATCTGATGGATGTGGGTTTTGTTTTCCTTTTTTGTATTATATATGTACTTTTGATATTTCTTTTTCCATTTCCATTCCCCCTTGTCCCCCCGAACGCCCTCTTCATCCATTTAACATCAACGAAGTACAAGATCTCTCATAATTCCCCAGTACAAATAAAAATAACTAAAGTTAAATGTAATATTTTATATGTCACAGTTATTGTCGGCACAACAATAAAGACTATGTCGTCTCCCGACAGCCCTCAGGGGTAAATGTCTCGATTTTGCAACCCCCAAACCTGCCGATAGAACGCCATCCAGCTTTATCAATGGTAACGGCAATGTGTTTACAGTAACTATGTTTGTTTTGTATTAGATAATGCTGTAGTTAGACAAATGTTTCAATGAGTCAGGATGGATGAAGAATATACAGTTACACCATCTTCGCACACAGATGATGTTAGATGGTGTGTAAAAATTAAACAGCAATTGAAAAAGGACACATTGGTTTGAAATTGTCAAGAAGATGACAGTTAAAAACGAAAAAATACACCCAAGCTAAACAAATATACATCAACGTTTAGCAGAGACTTTCTAATATGTTTTCAAAGACTTTAAACAATTCTCGCCTGTTTGGGACCTTCTGAAAATAATCTTTAACAATACCATGCCTGTTAGGTTCTATATGATACCCTTCACCACTTTGAGTATATTCTACATATGCATCCTAACAGACGACGCGTTTTTATCTATATCTGTTATATATCTATATCTGAACCGATTTCAGGGAAACTTGCCAGAGACTAATTTATATTACATCAGTACGTTGCGTCAATCTAGACTTAATTCAGTACCCTATATCAAAATTCGTGCAAATCGAAAGATATATAGGGACTTTGGTGCACCAATTACATTATATCGGTCGAACATATATATGCGATCTATTTAAATCTGAAACGATTTTCACGAAAAGATATATAGGGTGCGCCAATTACATTACATCGGTCGAACATATATATGGGAGCTATGTCTAAATCTGAACCGATTTTCACGAAACTTTGCACACATCATTCTAAACTTAATGTAGTATGCTGTGCCAAATTCCGTGCAAATCGAAAGATATATAGGGACTTTGGTACACAATTTACCTTAAATCAGACGAAAATGTATATGGGAGCTATATCAAAATCTGAACCAATTTACGCCAAACTGTGCACACACCATTCGTGACCTTATTCATTACGCTGTGCCAAATTTCGTCAAATATGAAGATATATAGAGACTTTGGTGCACCATTTACCTTAAATCGGACGAAAATATATATGGGAGCTATATCTAAATCTGAACCGATTTTTCCCAATTTCAATGGGGTTTGTCCTTGGGCCAAACAAATGAGCTGTGCCAAATTTCATCCAATTCGGATCATAAATCCGACCTGTACTTTGTTTACAATTTAACATGGACAGACGGATAGACGGACGGATGGACTTGCATAAATCGACTCAGAAAGTGATTATCTGCATATTCTCAAAAGGAACCACGTGGCCATCTTGATTATTTTTGCCTATTACAAACATATGTACAAAGACATAATACCCTGTACCACAGTGTGGTGAAGGATATAAAAAACACATCTGCTTGGCTGCTTAAAATTTTTTTACCCTCCACCATAGTATGGAGGGTATATTAGTTTTGTTTTTCCGTTTGTAACGCATCGAAATAATCATTTCCAACCCTATAAAGTGTATATTCTTGATCAGCGTAAAATTTTATGATCATAGCATGTCCGTCTATCCGTATGTCTGTTGTAATCACTCTAGCGTCTAAACGAATTGAGATAGAACGCCAAAATGTTGCATAGAGTCGTCTTTTGTCAGCAGGCAGTCCTTAGGCATACCTCCCATATAAGGGTACCCCCAAATGTTCAGTATTTTGGGGTTCTTGAGGGCGTTTTTCAACCAAAGTCGCTTAAATTTGGTACATTGAGTTCTTATTGGGTAGCAAATCTCTCCACTAAAAATTATAAATATGGGTCCATATTTTCAGATAGCCCCCATATAAGGGTACCCCTAATTATGCGGTATTTTATGGGGTTTGGTCGCATTTTTCGACCAAATTCGCTGAAATTCGATACTTTGAGTTCTTATTGGTTAGCAAATCTCTATACTATATAGGTCAATTTTTTTCGGGTAGCCCCCAATAATTTTTTTTATTTTAGGGTTCTTGTAAAAATCGAATTCGCTGAAATTTGGTACTTTGAGTTCTTATTGCATAGCAAATCTCTCCACAAAAAATTATAAGTATGGGTCCATTTTTTTCGGATAGCCCCCATATAAGGGTACCCCCAATTGTCGGTATTTTATACATAATTATTTTTAGAAATGTTGGTATAGGTCCACTTTTTGGTATGTTCCCTATATTTTCATTTTTAGTACCTGTCAGTATGTCTATGGTGGAGGGTATCCAAAGTTTGGCCCGGCCGAACTTAACGCTTTTTCACTTGTTTTTCTTAAAAATCAACGTCTGTGCTTATTTGATTTCTTTAAATAAATCCAATCACCTTTCGCAGCTTGAAAAAAAATTTTTTGGCCGCATATTCCACTGTGCCAAATGCGGAAGTGTATGAAAATAATGAAATGTCAACAAAACTGAATCAACAATAGTGATAGCATAACAGAATCAAAAGATAGGAACTTTCTAGTCAAGACATTTATTCAATTCCCCGCGGCATGGCAATACATTTTCTCCTCCATCCAATTGACAGTACAACCTTTAGCTTTTGTCATTGATTTGTTTTACTCCAAACGGTTCGTCCTTAGATGGGAAGCAATTTGTATTGACTTAGAATTGGGGGAAAATTACGAAATAGAAAAATAAAATATTCTACAAGCATTAATTGGAACTCGAATACTTTGGGCAATATAGAAGGGTTGACAAAGGTTTTGTGTGGGTCATAGAAATTCGTTATAATTATTGATTGTTAAAATAAAAATTGAATATCAACAAATTATTGTTCAGTGTATGCTATCATTTCGTGAGTTATAATTTAATAATGTTAGTACTGAAATTCAAATTTTATTCAACTCACATCTAATATATTTTGTCCCTCAATTTTAGCAATAAAAATAATTGGGGTTACTCGAGAAAAATAAAATGTACCAATAATAAAATTTGTATCCCATAAAAAATACATCGTTTGAATGCATTCAAATCAATAGATAATAAAGAAACCTTAGGACAATTTATCATAAACGTCTACCAAAAAAAAAAAAAAAAAAATATATATATATATTGAAAACCAAAATGGAAACAATAAATTATGTTCATATACCATTTTTACAATTCTTTTGATTTCCAATTTAAATTGAGGGTTATGTACAAAGGTAATGGCTAGACAATATAATTTACCTCATATTTTATTTTCAAAGCATTTTTGATAGAAAGGGGTAGAATGGGGGTAAAATCCCTAAAAAATATAAAGCAATGAGCTTAGATGAAATGTTTTAAAAAATAAAAATACACGTAGATTTTTTGCTTTGTGTTATTAATGACTAGACTTTTCCATTCACATCCCTTAGGTCGGTTAGTTTGTAGATAGTGTCATTGGCTGGGCAGTAGCAAAAAAATATTCCTGCGTTTAGCGTTCTATTCCACACGCTCTACACCTGCTGTTTCCCTTGCACCAAATCGTATGTAAATGTGGTTGAAGGCTGAGATGTCCTGTAAGTCGGCTGATTTCTTTTCTTTTAAGCGCCGAAATTGTATGTCAATTGCTGTCTGGATGAAATCCAATACGAAACTACAGAGCACTGAGTTAGGTCACATGACGTGTGAGCTTTGTTTGGGCGGTCATGCAAAATATGTACATGGTTCTGGAATGCCAACCCAAATCCACATCGGACTATCAAATTAGCTATAAAAGCGCTGACGACATTTATAATGTTTGCAATCGAATGAGTGTCAAGTTTGAGACAACTCTTATAAACATTAAGGTGTTCCATTATATGGGAATTATACATCAGGGAACTTTATTGACATTTCCATACCCTCAGCCTTATGGCTAATGGGGGTTTAATCTTATTTGTATAAAATCTAAATTAATAATTCAAGTCAAAGAAAAGCACAATGTCATTCACCCATACATGTAGGGATAATAATTTTCTTATTAATTACACTCACACATAACCTTTCATTGTGTTTACAAATAATTTCTTCTTCAATAACTTTTGCAGGCAAGATAAGCGAGTATGAAATATAATTCTTTAAACTGATAAAAGTTCGTGGTGGTTTCCATCAGTTATAAGCTTAAAACTATATTATAATTAACAAAATTAATTTACTTCATCTTGGAAGTTTACTTACGCATTGTATGGGAGACGTGTATGTATGTGTATGTGCCTTTGTGTGCTTCTTCTCAAACACATATGCCAAGCTTTGCCTGCAAATATGTGACACATGACCTGATATTCCATAAAAGGATAATAAAGTTACTGAATTTGTTGCTTGGCTTACATAAATCCACCATCAAACATTTGACGATTAATTTTACGAATAAAAGATATATATGGTCGCATTTTTCGACCAAATTCGCTGAAATTCGATACTTTGAGTTCTTATTGGTTTTACGAATAAAAGATATGATGTAGCTACTGATGACCCTACCAATGCTCTTGGCTTTGTGTTTGGAACCGTGTAAGGTATTGTAAATGCATTTTAATTAAAATTATAATTGTTTGTTTAAAATCTTATGAAAGTTATAATAAAGTTGTAATAATAAATCTTTATTTTTGTCATAAAGTTAATATCACAACCTTGTAATTACTATCGAATTTAGTGTGTAATGTAATCCCATAAAATAAACTTTCAATTAGCAGAGCCATAATTCAGAATTATGGGTTTTATATTAAAGTCGATTTTTCCACATTCTTTGTATTCGAGCTGAGTCGTTTATAGAATAACTGATGCCTGGTAGTCTTCCATAGACAATCTGGTGAGTGCCTCCCATAAGTGCGTTTCATCAGAACTGTTTCAAAGGCGTGAAGTTTTTTAAATAAAACCTGAGGTTCTGCCATTTTTTTTTAATTAACTTCAACTTGTCAATGTACCTTTTGGCTGTTTTCTTTGTCATGTGTTTTTATATTCCAATTTCGATTTTTTATATAATATATTCAACAATAATTTTATACTATAAATTAAAATTCAATTTGAAATTTAGCTGCCGGGTATCTCGCAACCAAAATCAAATATTCAAACTGAATTGACTGTAACAATACAATATTTCCGATAATTGATTTACAGCGGTTTCGTTTGATTCGCCATCAAATGTGATTACACTTCAAGTTGTGTTGTGCGTCACATCGCATAGTTTTTTAAATACGTGAGCATGTATGTGTGAATTTATTGACTACGTTTTGTGACTTGTAGGTGAGTAGCTGTGTTCATTATTTGAATCAAAGTTTATTGTCAATGATTTAATAAAAAAAAATCGAAAAAATATTTAACAGTTCTTGTAGTTTGTAGCCTATTTTATCATTCGAAAATACATTTTTTTTAATTCACATTGTTTGCGCCAATGTGGGGTAAATGTATTAAGGGGGAGAAAAAAATATCACCACAAAATAAATAAATAAAAACACGATTAGTTTTTATGTATAAATATAAAGGCAGAAGCCGAGTTTTATTGATAATAATTATGTGGATTTTGGTAAAAAATATTACCTGTGTGCAACAATATGCGGGGAGCGCGAACTTAATATCGACACGATACAAGAGCGGATCAATCAACAATAACAAAAAGAGCCAACGATCAGAATATGAAGTAAAGCGGCGGCTTTGGCACAATTCGCCACTCGTTGAAATCTGTTGACATTTGACAGATTTCAAAGATGCTCTAAATGAATAATTATGCGTTAACCCATTGTAACGTACGACAACAAAATATAATTTAATATCGAAATTATACACACATCTTATAGTCTTCGGCAACATAATTTGTCAAAATCCACGTTTTGTTCTATTTTTTGGATTTTTTAATATATTTATAAAAAATTCCACGCCCTAATGGTAGCTCAAAAAAATAAAACCAATCCAGATGAAGAAAGATCCTAGAATCTTTATAATAACGAATAATGTGGGATATGGAAGCTACTATGAAACTTTAGACAATATTGGTGTTTGTCGGAAGGAAGATTTTCTACAAAAATGAGAAACCTAAGTATGAAAAGATATACAGCTAAATTTCATTATAATTACAAGCAAAGTGTGTGAGAAATCCCTATCTTAAATATTGCGACTCAACGTTACATTAAATAGCCGCTCTTTTGAACTGAATGTGAAAATATAATCTATACCTCTGGCCATACTTGAGTAGTTCGAAATGTATGGGAGAGTTTTGCTCTTATTCTACTACAGCGACGTTCTGTCTGTCGAAGGTACCTGTCAGAATACTCCCCTGAGAATTTTAACACGAGTGTCTCATCATGCCTCCAGTGGGCCCCGTTCATGAGAAACATCTTACCCGTCCATCAACAAACCATATGTTGTTGATGCGGCACCAGCTTGGGTACCTTATGGAAGCTCCATTTAATATTTCGATGTGTTGAGGGGATGACAAATTAATATAAACTCCTCCTTATGATAGGGAGTCACACGTATTTTTTAATTGGTGCCTAACAATTGCGATGAGCCTTAAAAAGTCGAACACTTCTCATTTCGTTTCCCATTATAGTATTTACGTTAATGATTTCAATTTGCACTGCACTTTATCGTATCCTTCATATATATATATATATATATATATATCTGTACATATACCAATATCTCCCGTATACCAAATATCCATCATCATTCGTCATGCCTCAGTAATAAAAAAAAATCGATACCTTTTATGAAATTTGCATTACAATCAGTTCGCCATGTATGACCATTGTTAATGCATTTTTAATGACAATGAAACCACCCTCAGTTTTCTGGCCAAAGTTAACAAATAACACCGGGAGTGGGGTAAACCTAAATGACAATTCATCACGGTATGTTTATGGTATACCTCAATTTAATAATGTTGATGACCCTTTCCAGAATTGAAAGCAAAATTGTTCCCTCATCATCGAAAGGCCATCAGACATATTTTTTAATTGAGGTGGTAACGAACAACGGTGTCATTAGGGCTAATTAAAAATGGAATATGTTGCAATAATGGTCTCGAACATCCTGTCTTTTGTACTTGTAATCAATTGTAGCTTCAGACACACACATACACACACATTTAACTGTACTTGCAAATATAAATCCATGTATATTTATCATCAGGTGTATTCAATAAGTTGAATAACACTGTCGTATGTATTAACGAGTCTGATGCTCCTCAAGCCACCACCATTACAAGCCAGTTCTTTGGCTTATTGCAGACATCACCAAAAAGATGTTCTTGCATATAAAAAATATGGGGTCATTTTGGATATGTGTCGAGTCGGTTGCAAGTGTATGTGATATATGCGAGATTGTTGTTTTCATTGTGCGCATACGGCAAATGACTCTTATTTTTATTTATTTATTTTTTTGTTTTTTGTGTAGTCATACAAATCATACGAAGGATATTCCCATTGTTTTATCACTGGAGAAGTGAGAGATTGATGAACATTGACTGATATGCTTTATAATACATACAATTTATTGTACGGTGTTAATTCAATACAATAATTGTTTTTAATCCTGCATTATTACGTACATATATACAATCATTAAAAAATATGGGTTTTTGTCAGTGGTGATTTTTTAATTTTATTTATTTATTTTTTGTAATTGGGGTTTCCGTTATATAGGGGGCTATACCAAAAAGTGGACCATCCAGTAAGAATCAATAGCTCTCAAATTACCGAACTTTTGGTAGTACCATATACTCCAATAGGCCGATATGTCGTCTTAAATTCAAGGGCACAATCTAACGCACTTGACTTAGACGCCAGCGACCAACTCCTTTCTATTCCAGCCGAGGGCTCGTTTTCAACCATACGCGATTAGACAGAAACTACTTCACAACCACTTCCAGTGGTAGACCAGGGCTTGTTTTTCAACTCCCCTAATCTATACACTAAACTACAACTAACGACATCCAGAGCCAAGGGTTCGTTTTGCAACCCTACTTTACTCAACAGTCATCTACAGATTACTGTCTCGATTATCTCCAAAGCACTTCCTTCTGGTGGATGGCTAATTCGATGCCGGCTCTTCGAAAACATAGTCCACTATGGTGAATAACATAAAAGATTTTAATCCTAATTACATAAAATTTCAAACATATCAAATTCGAACCAAATACTTAAAATACCCAAAAATGCCTAGCGTTAAACTATAGCCAATGTTGATAATTTTTGTACGGAGCTTTTATACCCCAATAATCTAAAATATAAAATTAGATAAAGAACATGCACAAACTCCCCAAATACCACTTTACCCCAAAAAATTAACCGGTATTTTTAATTCCTTGTAGAAAGATTTTAAAATACAGACACTATGATTGAAAGAACAGATCTTTGGAGTTGAGTTATTATTGTGAGAATCTGGCTTTAACAAAATTGTATTCATTGTTCTGATTCTGGATGCAATCACGACTATTCAATGAGTCCACACTTCGATAAACTCGACTTTTTTTAAATTAAAGTGTCAAAGGACTTGGCATAGTCAGAACTTTATATTTTTCTTTATTTCTTATATATTTCCTGAATACTAAAGATTAATGTCGTTACTTTTACTCTGAGCGGCTTAACATAAAAAGCGCTTGGTAGGAATTGACCATAATCAGGTAATTGATGACAAAATAATATTTATTTAAAATGAATCATATGTTCAAAATATATATATATATATATATATAAACTGTAAATTATATAAATATTATTATTTTTTAGTCAGATCAACGAAGCCGTACTGAACATTGGGACGTATGAATAATATTTAAAGTAAGAACAGAAATTCCAAAACGTATACGCACTACGGTACTCTTATAAAAAAATAGACAAATTATTTATTTATTTTTGAAGACAATGAAATGAAATTCGAAAATTAAATAATCAGTTAGATATTTAAAATACCGGGAATCGATCGGGCTATCCCATGATAAATTTTTCGTAGCGACATTCGAAGTTATCGAAATTTGGGAAGTACCGTTACATGGGGGTATCCTAAAAAGTGGACTAATATGGTTAGTACTGAGGGTTAGCACCTAATGAGAATTGCAAATACGATGTTACATACAATTCGGATGAGAGCTTTATTGTTGGTAACTATATATTACCCTGTGTGAACCCAAAATACCATATAACGGTACAAAAGTTTTCCGTGGACTTAGAACCGAGATGATAATTTTTTTCTCGATCGATTTTTTTGTATTTTTAATGCCCAGGAGGTTTTAAAAAGTTCGATATGGCATTAACTACATTTTTACGTGCTTTGTATTTAGTTTTTTCTATAGAAAAAATCATATTGACAGACGATTTGTAATAATAATGAGCTATTCAAACTTTGATTTTTAATTGCTTCCCCGAACACAAATTTATTTCCCCAGAAGTACTTTCTAAATATCATAAATGATATTTAATAGGCGTATACATTTATGTTCTTCATTGCCGTCAAGGAATGCCAACGTCATTCAAGGTAATGAATATTTTTCTTTGTGGTACGAAGAACAATGCCTATGAATTTAATTTTCATATTTATATTCAATGGTCAAATATTACCATTCACATGCTCCCTTCGTTGTTTTATGTGTGTGTATTCAACGTAAACTGTTGTCTTATGAAATTGCTTAAACTTTTACTAGGTGTTCGTGTTTGTGTATGAGTTGCAACCATTTCATACTACGATGTCCTGTTGCCTACAACTATGAAGCTGAAGTACGGAGATGGAGAGAGTTTCAGGTCGAACAAGAATTTTTTAATTAAATTCTTGTTTTGCCACACATGTTGTGTTTTTCTCCTTCTATTACTTTGTTTCCCTGGAATTGTGTAAATGGACCTGTTTTTATTTATAGTTGTACAACTTGATTTCTTTTCATTTATGAAGTCATATCAAATAAAGGCTGAAGTCAAATTAGAATATAATAACATGAATCGAATGGAGTAGAAGGTAATCTGAGGGTTTTTTCTAAATTTAATTCCAATAAAATTGGACATTAAATTTTCCGAAAAGGTGTTATTTTGAATTACCAGGTATTTAAATTTTGAAATCTTTATTCTTTGACGTCCGACAAATAGAAACTATGTTGGGGCAATTCAGTGATGTGAATAACAAAATCTGTGTGCGCCATGCCGGGGAACACGTGTGAACATTGCTGCTGTAGCCCAAAGTGTTAAAGAAACTATTTTTAGTTCATTTCTCATCAAACGTTAGTCCATTCCAAAACATCATAAAATTCTATCGATAATCACAACGTTGTGTATTTACTAATAGGTTCCAATAAGCAAAATAATGGAATCTTGGACTTGGACATCCTAAACTTTATTGTTAAGAAGCTTCTCCTTACTCACCATAGTCCCCTTTGTAGATATTTATTATAAACTCCACTATGGGGTCGGTTGTGGCATGCCCTGGTATTGATCGAAATAAATATATTTGCCATGGTGTTTGATATGGCAAATAGGGCCAACATTTTGGAACCACTCCCATATAACCGTTCTATCCTCGATATTTTTAGTAGCATGATATCAATATTTCGGAATTTCCGGCTTTCGGAATATGACATAAAACTATACAGAAAATATTAAATATTGAAATAACGTTCCCACTCAACATTAAGTATTTTTAAGATTTTAGGTAAATTGTCCCCATCGTTTTGTATTCCGGGTTTGTGGAAGCTGACGCATATCTATGCAGAAAATGGTCACTATAAGTCCGTGTTTATGCCTAGCCCCTATATAAAGGTCCTGCCCTATTTTCTATATTTTGCTTTTTCAAGCTGCCATACATCTCAGCAGAAATTATCAGTATAAGTACATTTTTTGTATTCTTGCCTCCATATAAAGTTTCAGTGATATTTTCTATACGCTCAAGGGTTTAGCCGCTTTTTTCCAATCGATACGGCCATATATTGGTATTCAGAATTTTTTGGAGGCTGCAGAATATTGTCAGTAAATGTCCATGTTTAGATCTCGCCTCCATATAAAGGTTCCGCACTATTTTTTACTGTGAAATATAAATGTGTTTGTTAACAATAATCTAATTAAACAAGTTTAAGAGATCAATTTTAAAAATTTTCAACTTATTATAGTTTTATATACGATTGGACCCATTTGTCCACCCCGTGTCCTACCTCCTGCACAAATGGTTACAATTTTCAATATTTTTTAAGTCAATATCAAGTGAATGGAATGTCCAATTTGAACTTAACTTTGCATAACCTATAATCTTTACCAAGCCTAGATCAAGTCCGAATATGGGGACCATAAGTCCATTCCTTCTGGTTTACAAATCCAATACCTGAAATGTCAGATTTTAACCAAACATTGTACAACATATCATCTTTATCAAGCCTAAATCAAGTCCGAAGGTGGGACGCGTCGGTCAATATTTTATAAACCTTTAATTTGAAGCGAATGGAATAATGGATAAAATTATTAACGACAGGTCTTGCTTTTTCTTTTGTCTATTCGAACATTTTCGAATATTAAAATCATGCATTTCAGAATTTGATTAGGCAAATCAATGTGTTGTTGATTGGTGTAATAACCTTATTATTAAATTAGATATCAGTAGTATTTATATAGGAAGTTTATGAAGAAAATAAAATTCTAATTAAAATACATTATTATTTTCTTTATTGCACCCAAAGTAAAATTCAACTTTACCAACAGTCTATAAAGGAGGCATTATAATACCTTTGGGGGTAATTACAACTTTTTGAATTTTACTGATTCAAAATTTACAAAGACACTACAGTGCGGTGATAATGATGGTGATGAAAAGTTTTCGACATGCTTGAAAGAACAAACGAAAAAATGCAACTACAACAAGAAAATTGCAACTTATTTTTTCCGAAAAAAATATGGTGGAGGTGTGTTCCGAACCAGCCCGACCCCATTAATTATTTTGCCTTTATTGCTGCGAGCATTATTACCTTACAACTACTTGTCAAATTGTTGTTTCTCATGACACTACAATAAAAAAAGAAAAAAATCGAAAAACCGTAGCTGAGAGTATGATAATTTGCGATCTTGGTTCCCTAAAAAAATTATATGAATATTTGCTTCCGAAATTAGTGCAAGGACGAATTTTTCTGAAATAGGCATTAATTTCGCCTGATGTTGCCATCATAAATCGGCTATACCATGAATCTGCTTTAAGATATACTCGTGATATTATAGTCTTTCCCAATCTCATTCTTACTCTCTCTTCTACCCCATTAAAATGTAAACCAGTAAGGAAAGTAATAAGTCGGACGGACTATATGATACCCTTCACCCATATGAGTATATTAAACGAATGCATCCTAACATTAATTAACATGAAATTGGATGAACTAAAATATGTGACCTTTATCTAAATGTGAACGGACTTTGATCAATCCAGAAAAATGTCATTAGTTTGTTACAATGAGACAAAATTATGTAAATCTATTTAAAGCAAATATCAAAAATATCAAAATGCTCAATTATGTACGTTGTGCAAAATATCATGTCAATATTGCAAACATGAGGAGTTTGGTGGACCATTTACTTAAAATTGGATGAAAATAGATAAGGAAGCTATATCCAAATATGAACCGATTTCAACGAAACTTGTCACAGGTTAGGTTGTACTAATTTCAGCAGGTTTCGTTCCCAATGGCCATATTTTGGGTCCTACTTAAAATCGGACGAACATATATCAAAATCTGAACCGATTTTCAAGAAATTTTACACACACCATTCTTGACTCAATCCAATACGCTATGCCAAATTTCGTGCGAAACTATATATAGGAGCTATATCTAAATCTGAACCGATTTTCGCGAAACTTAGCACACGTTATTCTAGACTTAATTCAGTACGCTATACCAAAATTCGTGCAAATCGAACGTTTTTCATTGTGCACCATTTACTGAAAATCGGACGAATATATATATATATATATATATGGGAGATACATCTAAATCTGAACCGATTTTCAAGAAATTTTACACACATCATTCTAGACTTAATCCAGTACGCAATGCCAAATTTTGTGCAAATCGAGGGATATATAGGGACTTTGGTACACCATTTACATTATCTCGGGCGAAAATATATATGGGAGCTTTATCTAAATCTAAACCGATTTTTCCCAATTTCAATGGGGTTCGTCCTTGGGCCAAATAGATGAGCTATGCCAAATTTCATCCAATTCGGATCATAAATGCGACAGACGGACAGACAAACGGACGGACATGCATGCATGCAAATCGACTTAGAAAGTGATTCTACGCATATTCTCAAAAGGAACCATGTGTCTATCTCGTTTCCTTTTGCCTGTTACAAACATATGTACAAAGGCATAATACCCAGTACCACAGTATGGTGAAGGGTATAAATATAAAAGTACAGACAAGAAAAATTATCATTTGAATATAATAAAATATCGCAGCTTTTGCATAATTTATAACAAACTCTTTGAAAATATTGGTAATATCTTCTAATCTGTAAAAAATATTAGTCAAAATAATTTTAGAAACATTTGCTCTAACCTTTAAAAATCGAAAAGATCAATATAAGTAAAGATATCCCATACGAGCGTGTAGAAAAAAGTGCTAACACTCAAAAGTCAAATGGAGTCGAACATTGTTTAGAGATTTTCCTTGTGTGTGTCATGTATAAATCCATGGACTTATTCTTTAAAAGTTCCAAGGATAAGTAGTGAAAAAGAAAAAGGAAATGTAGACGAAAAACAAAACAAGAAATGTCGAAGAGAAAATACCATATCATGAATAACTATCTTTAGCATTTGCATACTTGATGGGAATGCAACAGGAGTTGGGATTTTTTACACTGTACACAAATCCATACACATGCTTATATATACATATATATGCTGGGATGTATTATACGTAAAAAATGTTGTTAGTATTCATTCAATGAGTGATATTCACCTTTCGAGGTTGCGTGCATTTCGTTAACTTTTCTTTTAAAGGCATACATATGTTTTTTTTTACAAAATACATTTAAAGACTACAATAATTAAAAAAGAAATGGACAACCCAGTCGTGTATATCATCAATGAGATATTTCTTAACCAATAACACATGAATTTATATCTTTAATATACAGGGTTAACCATTTTGTGGTTTCAACAATATAAGACTGAGCAAATAATACATGTGTGATTTTTATTAATATTTTAAGAACCTATTATAAAAATAATGGGTTGTAATGATTTTTTATTTTTTTGGGAGCCTATACGAGCACAGATTGTTTAGAAATTATTTTCAAAGGAATGCTTTTTTAAGAAAACATAAACCAGTGAGCGAAGCAGTATAGTCGCGATATTTGCACCCTCTTGACCGACTAGAGGTCAAAAAATATTACAAATATTCACTACAGCCTTTCTAATCACTTGATAGGACACTCAAGGCTTTTTTATCAGTATAAGTACATTTTTTGGATCCTTGCCTCCATATAAAGGATCAGTCATATTTTCTATATGCTCAAGGTTTTAGCCGCTTTTTCCAATCGATACGGCCATAAATTGGTATTTAGAATATTTTGGAGGATGCAGAAAATTGTCAGTAAATGTCCATGTTTAGACCTCGCCTCCATATAAAGGTTCCGCACTATCTGTAAAATATAAATGTGTCTTTAACAATAAACTAATTAAACATGTTCATGAGATCAATTTTAACATTTTCAACTTACTTACTATAGTATTATATACGATTGGACCCATTTGTCCACCCCGTTTCCTACCTCCTCCACAAATGGTAAAAATTTTCACCCTCCTGACCGACTAGAGGTCAACAAATATTACAAATAATCAGTACAGCCCTTTTAATCACTTGTCCAGATTCCCTTCACCCAGGGTTGCGTTGTGAAGTTCGGCTTCAATTTTGGCATATAGATCGACTCGAAAAAAAACACCAAAATATAAGTTTTCGGTCCTCTTCATCCCAAAATGTTTATCTAATCATCATCGAAAATTATAGGCGTTGTCGGCGACCATAACTTCAACCTCAGTGCTTTATTTCAGCCCTTTGGTGTGGTAATGGTTTACTAACTAAAATATGAATACGTAAAGCCATGTAACAATAGGGGTCTTCATTGGCCAGAACCCATCCTATATGCAAAATTTCGTGAAGATTGGTCCATAACTGTGGCCTGTATCGTGTTTACAAATTATAATGGACAGACGCACGGACGCACATGTCTAGATGGACTCAGCTAGTCGAGATATGACTTAAAGGTGCGCCTAGGACCAATATTTCGCGGCGTTACAATCTTTTGGGGCTGCACAAAGCTATAATACCCTGTGTAGGGTATAATAACTATACATTGGTCCATTTTTTTAGGTACACGTTTTTTAGCTTGAGTGTATGTAAGTGGGTATTATGTTTCTATTGGCAGCATTTTACCATAACTTATAAACGAGCTGATGATTTTTATACCCTCCGCCATAAGGTGGCGTGTATATTAAATTTGTCATTTCTTTCTCAGAACTTCCAAATGTTACCCAGAGGGATAAGTAAATCGACTTTCGAGTAATCGATTATCGCCTTTGTTGTGTTAAGGAGATCGAAAAGACGACTTTTCCAGATCGAATTTGATTTTTACACATTCTGGAACTTTATTTTATCTGTTGACAGTAATTCATATATAAAATTATTTTGATTTTCCAGATTATTCGGGGTTTTAAATTGCTGTAAATTTACATTAACTGTGTGTTAGCTTTTATTACAAATAAAATTGTTCATTGCAAAAATATGAACTTTAACTATGATAGGTACCAGGAAAATATGCATAAAAAATATATATCTACCTAATTCTAGAATTCTTCTCTTTGAGTTAGAACACGGTCCGAAAACTTGAAACATCCAATAATCAAATTAAAAACCAGTGAGCGGAGCAAATAGACCCCATGACAAAATGTAGCAACCTCTAAGTTCCTAGTTTAACTAAATTATTGCCACACTTAATTGAGTCCTAACTAAAACGTTTGGCCGTTCGGTTATACCTTCTCTTGTAAATTGCTTGTCATCATCAATGTCTGTTGCTGTTGTTGTCAATTTTCATCAACTGGTGTTGTTGTTTTTGCTGATTTCATTCGTTACCGAAGTGCTACTTCTTTGACAATTAATAAGATTTATTTTTATAGATATTGGCCATCTATTCAAAGGAACCCCATCTATGTTCGCAATCATTAATCTTCATAAAAAAGACGCCGGAACAAAAACAGATTGTAACGAATGTGACAATTGTTATTGAAGCATAAGAGCAGAACAACAGAACAATCGATTTAGAAGGAATAGAAGTAAATTGACCATGATTGGTAAATGGACGAAGAACATATGAAAATACTTGAAGGGGTTGTTGACAATGTCAAATTATTTACTCGTTGTAACTAAAGTGTTAAAATACACAAAATAATGTGGTATGAAACACTTGAAATTGATGATTGAAATTGAAAATGTTGGAAAAATTGGGCTTATTCCTTAGATATGCGGGAAAATTATGATTGAAAAAAAATGTTAAATCGATATTGGAAGGACTACTGATAAATGAACTGTTAAATTAAATTAGATCTGGCGATACTGTTATATGGTGACTATACCTAATGTCGATAGTATGATCTGCAGTTTCAAAGCCTCCTGTTCCTTAACGATTGCAAACTAATACGCTTTGTATAGGTAAAGCGGTAGAATCATTTGGTAGAATCATTACTTCGCTCACGTGTAAAAATTTAGAATCGATTGGGTTATTAGTTTTTGAGTTATCGTGCCCGCCATTCGCAAAAGAGAAAAACGCGTTTTAAGTTTGAGAAGCCCTTTAGCCATCACTTGATGCTGACACAATAAATTGGCTATATCTTCAAGAGTTCTTGAGATTTTCACGTGAAATTTTTTAGGGACATTCTTGAATTAATGTAGATTCGAATTAAATAAAAAAATTGACCCCTGGAATGGGGGGTCCCCTTAAATGTGTATTTATTAGTTAACTGTTTCTTTTCTAATAAGCACAGACAACCAGAGCTCCGAAATGCTCGCTCGAATTCGAGTAAAGAGTGAAACTCGCTCGAATTCGAGCGGGAGTACTCCTGCGAGTAGAAAAAGTAAATAGAGTATACTCTATTTTTCTCTGCCACTCAAATAAGAGCGGAAGTGCTTCGCTCGTTTTCGAGTGGGAGTGAAATACGCTCGAAATCGAGCACATTACACTCTTGCCGAGTACTCTTTTATTTTTATTTTTTTGTGATACCGTTGTTTTACTTGATGTTGTTTGTGTGCATTGTTTGTTTGTTTTGTGATGTTTGGTTTGCAATACTGCTGGGAAAGCATGCATCAACAAGCTCGTTTTCTGCGTTCTCTTTATGTAAGTCATTTCATATAAGATTTTTATTTGTACCTAACATGTGTAAACATTTTCAATAAACAAAATAATCAATGTCATTTTATGTTTTTTGTAATGATCTATCTCCCCACAGCACACAAAAGATCAACATCAAAAAAAAAAATGGTACTACATACACACACAAATAACCAAACAACCAAATTTATTTTTCCACTCGATTTCACTCTTGGAGTGAACTCTTACTCTATTTCGAACATTTTGACTCACACTCTTTTTCTTCAACAAGGAGTACTCGCGAGCACTCTCGAACAAAATAAAAGAGTGGAGAGTATACTCCCCAATAAAACTCGTACTCTTTACTTACTCCCACTCGGGAGTAATTTTCACTCGCGAGTAAAATCGAGCAAATCGGAGCTCTGCAGACAACAACAAATACCCATCAAGTATTTGAAGTATGAACTTTTGACACCTCAACATCTAACCAAACTAATTTCACCATTTGTCCTTGACACTTTGTAAATAAGATTCCTCTACATATTATTACACACAGAGAAAATAATAAAGAAAGTGATGTAAACAAAAGTACTTAGAAGAGAACATTGTACAGAAAAAATCACTTGAGGCCAAATCAATTCATACAATTGACCACACAAATTAAACTTAGTTTCGGAAAATGTAATAAATCAATTGAATATTTCATATGAAAGACGACAGCAACGAAGATGGCGCTTGAGGTAATAGCTTAAAATTGGATTGAATGGAAAGTAAGCTATCAACTTGACATTATTAAACTAATTGCTATTCCAAGAGATTTTTTTTTTTTTTTTTGAGTGGTCATAAGAACAGCTTGACCCAAATTTATGTTGTAAATAGAGAATCAAACTAAATAAATATATGAATTATATATAGTCTTATGAAAAATAAATATTTGTATACCAAAATCGATTTTAAACCTCTAGTGACAAGAGCAGTATATTCTGAAGGGACGACCAAATGATACTCTACATCACATAGGATAACCTTGCGGCGGATCTAAATTTCGAAGCTGGTAACATTTCCCGATATCTGCATTCTGTTGTTTGGTAATTTAAATGAAAATATTAAACCATATTAGAATATGTAGATCCCGTACCAGCTTCAGTACATCTTCCATACCCATCGGATTACAGGTTAACCATCCCTCTTTCTTGCACAACCAAAATATTAGTATTTTTTCTAAATATTATTCTTATACAATTTTTTAGAATTTAGAATTTTTCAGAATTCGAGCAATTAAAAAAATCTTTACCCCGAAAATTAAATACAAACAAAACGGTCTATTTTTCTTTCTAACAAAAAGTATGCCACCTAGTAGGTGTCTTTATAATTCCTTTATACTCCAAATACCTAAACCGATTATTAAGTCTAAATGACCAACAAAAACACACAATCAACAAGATGAACATGTATAACAACGTCAACAGCATCAACAATCAATCTTCTGTGGTTTCAGCCATCATTGCCATTTCCGGCATCCACAACCAAATTTCGATTCAGGTGAATTTTTAGGAAACAAAAATTGTCACATACACAAATACCACATCATCGGTAAACAATGTCCAATAGGTAACCGAGTGAAGAATATTAGAGGGGGACGTCTTATGATACAAAAAAAAATATGTTATGGATCTCTGTACATTGGCAGGTTCTTTCTATACCCTTCACCGTTTGTAACTAGCCGAAAAAATCATTTCCGGCCCTATAAAGTATATATATATTCTTGATCAGTGTAAAATTTTATGATGTTTTAAGTAAGTCCGTCTGTATGTTATGATCACTTTAGCCTCTAAACTATTTGATATAGATCGCCAAAATTGTTCTTAGAATCGACTTTTGTCTGCAGGGAAGTCAATATCGATACATTGGTTTTTTATTGGGTACCTAATTTCTTCAAAATTTGTCATATTTCTGATAGCCCCCATATAACGGTACCCCCAATATCCATTATTTTGGGTGGTTTGATCGTATTTTTCGATCGAATTGGCTGTAATTTAGTACTTTATAGTAGTACCAAATGTCCCTCCAAAAACTATTAAAATTCGCGCGTACCCTCTTTTGTTCTACGTTTTGGGGTTGTCCCCATATAGTCGTATTCCACCTTAGTATAGATTATATTCTGTACTCGAAAGTAAGGATGATTTAGCCATCTGTTATAATAATTCTACTTTCGAAGGATATCGAGATAAAAAAGTAGAACGTCAGGTTCAAGAATGAATTCTATGGGCCCGCATTTAGACCTAGCCGATATATAACGATACCTTTGGATTTTCGGTAGGAAGGAAGGTATTGGGATCCAAAAATTACATTATGTAATCAATATTGATCCCAGGGACGCATACAATTTTTTCACCTCAATTACAATTTTAATTTTTGTTCTTTTTTTGTGTTTTTGCCGATCGCAATGTTCGACTCACTATGTCGATGTCGCGGGCGCATGCACGTAACATACTATTCACATTTGTACCTCATATGACCTTTTCCAGCAGGATCTTAAGCTAGTCACACGACAAACCATCGCTTTGCCTAAATCCTCGTTCGATATTGAAGGGCTCCGGGTCAATCGGACAAAAGGCATGGGTTTGGTGCATCCTTTAGTTCACTATTGGGATTATAAATATTAATAGAAATTATCGGTTGACCAAGTAAACGAGACGTGCCAAATTTGATCGGCTTCGAATAATTAAAATTTTTAAGGATTCAAAAGAAAATACATGCGACCTGCATATAATTTGGACATTGATTCCGATGTGATCTGGGTTTGTTGTGTGATTTTTACAGGCCATGTCGGACGGTATTCACCAAGTCATATCGACCCCATCGAATATGCACATTTTTCGTCAGAAATTCCAAATGAACTTTATGTGCTGAAGATTTGCAAAGTGAGAAATTGTGGCCAGCATTTCATCCAGTTGGTGTTGGAGTTTATTTTCGAAGCTATTTGGCAAATTTATTGACAATCCGTAAAGTGGAGAACCACATAAAGAAATGGTAAACATCATTGCAGAGATGTACATTTCATTACGACTACATTTCATTTACACACAAATACTCATATATGTGTTGTGTTGGTATGTCTGAGGTTTGCAGTTCGTTTGTCTTTATCACACATGTAATCTATGTGTAAATCAGTGTCAGATAAATAACAAATCCCGTTATAGGCGAACTAATAAACTTCTAAATGTTATAGAGTCGAATGATTTAGCAGTAAACATTAATGAAAGATTCAACCATTTATTTAATTGACTACATGTCCGATTTGTGAGGTGTGCTGTATATCGTGGTAATTCAACAAATATGAAAATCACATCGATTGCATCCCATATCTTTTGAATAATCCTTAACAATTTTAATTATCCATTCAATTCGAGTGCCATATAAATACTTATCGCAATTAAACTTCTGCATAGTTAGTTAATTAAGTTATGTAAATTTACATTCATATCACACTTTATTAGTAAATAATTTTCGTAATAGGGTAAATATTGGAATTCAGTTCCACTACTGACTTATGACGACCAACATTTGTATCGGATTACAATTGGAAAATATTTCTTTCTTTGTAATTGTTGCTGCAATGAGTACCCCATCATGGCTTTCGACTTAACAGAATAACGCTTTGCAACAAAAACAATTTTCAATGATTACCATCGTCATCGTCATCAGCAGCTGTAGCAACAACAGCAACCAAACATGAAAACTCAGGGACTGTGAAAAGTTCAATAATCCTTCTAATCAACATAGAAAAAGTACACAGAGAAAAACTAATAGAGGTTTTTCGTTCAGTTTGGCCCAAAAATTCAGCTAAAATAATTTAAAATTACCGAGAATGGAACGGAGCCTCTATATTTTTATTTATTTTATTTTCTATGCCAGGACAAACCACGCTTATAGTTAGTCCTTCAAAAAATATTTTTGAAAGATCCACGCCTAAGGCTAGTCCTTGAAAAAATATTTTTGAAAGATCCACGCATAAGGCTAGTCCTTGAAAAAATATTTTTGAAAGATCCACGCCTAAGGCTAGTCCTTGAAAAATGTTTTTGAAAGATTCACGCCTAAAACTAGTCCTTGAAAATATATTTTTAAAAACATCCACGCCTTTTCTTAGTCCTTGAAAAAATATTTTTAAAAACATCCACGCCTTTTCTTAGTCCTTGAAAAAATATTTTTAAAAACATCCACGCCTTTTCTTAGTCCTTGAAAAAATATTTTTAAAAAATCCACGCCTTTTACTAGTCCTTAAAAATATATTTTTGAAAAATCCACTATTCCGTAAAACCCTATCTCAATGTATGTTAAAGTAATTATGATTCCACAATCATCAAACCCTCTCCTACCATATCATTCTACCTCATTTGAGGTTTTCCCTTTTCAAATACTATCCTCATTGATAATAGTTCGATTTACTGGCAGTTTGAGTTTTCTGTGTGCATTCATTTTAGAGTGCACTTGAATATTTGTGCCATTCAAGTACTTGAATAAGTTCAATAATTGCATTAATTTGCAATATATGATTTCTGTGGTCGGTTGCAGAATTATGAAAAGAAAGCAACGGCGGATTGGGCTAGATCCGCCGCTAATATAAGCCGTTACAACAAGTTTTGTGTTTAATGTTTATGTGTTGGTTTGTCTGTGAACTTTGGAATGGTAACACGTAATGGCAGTTAGGCAAGGCTATAACTATTACTATTTTCAAATAAAAGGCATTAAGTGATTTAAAAAACGGTTGGGTCATGTCAAAGTTTTCTTTTTTATATTTGGTGCATTTATGTGTCAAAAGATTTATGACAATAGTTTGTTGCGTATTTTACCTCCGAGTCTTATTTTGAAAAAAATATTCCTTAACAAATCCACGCCTTGTATTGCTCCTTGAAAAAAAAAAATTCCTTAACAAATCCACGCCTTTTATTGGCCCTCGAAAAATATTCCTTAACAAATCCACGCCTTGTATTGCTCCTTGAAAAAATATTCCTTAACAAATCCACGCCTTGTATTGCTCCTTGAAAAAATATTCCTTAACAAATCCACGCCTTGTAATGGTCCTTGAAAAATATTCCTTAACAAATGCACGCATTGTATTGGTCCTTGAAAAAATATTCCTTAACAATTCAACGCCTTGTATTGGACCTTGAAAAAATATTCCTTAAAAAATCCACGCCTTGTATTGGTCCTTGAAAAAATATTCTTTAAAAAATCCACGCCTTGTATTGGTCCTTGAAAAAATATTCTTTAAAAAATCCACGCCTTGTATTGGACCTTGAAAATATATTCCTTAACAATTCAACGCCTTGTATTGGTCCTTGAAAATATATTCCTTATCTAATCCACGCCTTGTACTGGTCCATGAAAAAATATTTCTTGACAAATCCACGCCTTGTATTGGTCTTTGAAAAAAAATCCTTAACAAACCCACTCCTTTTATTGGTACTTGAAAAATATACCTTAACAAATCCACGCCTTGTGTTGGTCCTTGAAAAAATCCACGCCTTGTATTGGTCCGTGAAAAAATATTCCTTAAAAAATCCACGCCTGTAGATGGTCCTTGAAAAAATATTTCTAAAACATCCACGATTTGTCTTGGTCCTTGAAAAATATTTCTTAAAAAATCCCCGCTTTGTCTTGGTCCTTGAAAAAATAGTCCTTCAAAAATCCAAGCCTTGTATTGGTCATTATTATTTTTTGAAAAATATACGTGATTTAGTCCTTAAAAATATTCTTTATTGGTCCTAGAAAAAATATTTCTAAAAATTCCACACTTATTTTAAATTTCCGCCCTTAAAAAATTATCCCTGTTATTGACTGCAAAATCTTTCTTAAAAAAATTACCAAAATAAATGTGGTTTAAAAAATCCTCAAAAATCGAATTCTCTGTCCACAAAATAAAAAAAAGCTTGTGCACATATCTCGGGGAATGTGTCAAGTACAGCATAGAGCAACAGTGACCATCGTGGGACAGATTAGTGGAAAATAACAACCATTTGCAATTAAATGACGTTGATAATGAAGGCTAAACAGTTTTATGTGACCTAAGGGACGTGGCAGAGTAAACTCCATCATTGTTGTTTTATTTCAACTGAACTGAAATATAAAACGAAAAAAAAAAATTAAATGTCATAGTAAATTCTAAACTGAAATTGAAGAACTTTTTCCGTTGCAAGGATAATTTCAGCAAAAAGTTCATTTGTTTGGTGGATTGGCATTAATTACAACATATGTATATCTCAAATTTCGCTTAACCTATCGTAAATATTTCCACAATACTGAAAATCTAAAAACTAATAAAATTCATTCGAAAATCTATCAAAACCACACTGTATTTGGGATTCGCTGTGTGGCATTGTTGGTACAACATTTTGTAAAAATAAAAATCTAACGAACACACACACACACACACAAATAAATAACTGAGTTGACTCCTCCTGTTGTATGATGTTTTAGCCTTTGTCGAATGAATTTTTGTTGATATATTTTATTCTATTTATTTCCAACTCTGTTTTTGCAAAATAGTCAGGCTGAATCCCAGTTTGTTGTTTTTATAAAAAACAACTATTTATTAGTGGGGAATGTATGGCATTGTTTGCCGAGAGGTAAGGCAGGGAAGACTGTAGTTTCGGATCACGCCACTGATCCTCATCAGTTCCCTTTGTTTTTTGTTGGGATATTCTCCCCAGAAGATATTGCTTCTATACAAAAAACCTTTCACACCCAAATGTCTCTTGTAACAAAGCGAAGTACTTAGCTGACCAACGACATAAATTTATTGCAATCACAAAAGCGTTCAATTGTAAAAATGCATCCATGGCAGCAGTTTTTTTCATGCAATATTTCATGAAATGTGTAATACACTGTGCCATGTTATGTGAACATAAATATATCAAAAGAAAAAAAATTAGATTGGTCTGTTGAGTATTTTGCCGAAAAAAGGCATGTATTTGTAGGTTCTTTGTCACCCTACACTAGATATATATGAGACAAATATCCGTTACAGACACTTTGGAGTCTATTTACAAATTGCCGTCCGTCTGTCTGGCTAGTGTGCACGATAACTCTCAAAGATTTCACACAAACTTCACACATCGTAATATTTGCAACTTATGATTACTTATCCATTCGTCGCCGTTCGAAGCAGTTGGATCTCTGTTACTCCACAACGTGAAATATTTTGCAGGAAGAAGTTACACCTAAATTCCTCCTGCAAAATTGTCCTTCCAAAATACAACGGATATGAGAATTGATGCCAAATGAACTAGAATTTTCAGGGGATCTGGTATTGGAAAGATAGCCGAAAATTCACTATTTTATCGAAAATAGGTTGAATTTTCGATTTTGGAGTGAGGATTAGCCACAAGCATTGCAAAAGCTACCAATATATTCGAAAAATCCAACCTTGAGATGATATCCAACCTTCTCTATGTTAGCAAGAAATATTCGAACAAATACCTCACAAAAAAATTATTTAAATATATTTATTTTGTTGTGAGGTATTGGTTCGAATATTACTTGCTAACCGAATACGTCACAGTACTTAAATTCTCAACTAAGCATATAGTGTCAATCAACCGGAATACATTACTTGTAATGCCATCTTGTTCACATCTAAAGCAACAGACTCTCACATACATACATCTACACACATTGTTGTAAAGATCAACAACACCAACAACATATCCAAGCAACTGATGAACTAAAAATAAGCAAAACTTTTTATATTTTTAATTTTCAAATCATCACAAAAGTTTTTTTTTCAGATTTTTCTTGTTGCTGTTGTACTGCAATATTGCATACTTTTGAAATTAGCAGGACAATTGCATTGGTTGAAATTCAAAGAAATCTTTTTTTTTAACTTCTCATTAAAATTTACAAACTTTAGAAATTGCAGCAGATAAAAAAAGTAAAACAACAAGAAAGCAATTTAGTTTTAAGTAGCTGTTCGAATAAATTGATGTTTTAAATTCATTGCAACGTTACATGTAATCTTTAGCAAAGAAACTTTTGTCTTATTTTTATGTAAAAAATTAAACTTTTATTTAGCCTTTTATAATCGACATATGAAAATATGTTTATGTAAAATTTTTTGTTTTATGGATATGAATAATTATAATATAGTCGTACTTTTTCTGTATTGTTTTAAAAACATATATTTCCTCTTATACTCAACAATTTCTATGGCACTGCATACCAATTATTTGCTATATCCATCAATTCTAGTACATAAATAAATTTTGTCCAAGCAGCTGATAAAATATATGCAGCCAACAACTTTTGGTATATTTGCATTTTTAGTACTTAAACGACTTCATACAACCACCCGCCAGGAAATGCACCTTAATAAGGAATTGGTAATGCAGTTACACTAAATACTTAGAGGATGTTCCGAAAACGCAGTGACACTTTCAAACGGAAATTTTAAGTTATAGAAATGGGGTTAGCAGGAACTGTGTCAGGTTATTATTTTGTAGCATGGAGAAAGTAAATGGGAATTGTTTGGAATTATTTATTGGTAAGGGAAAAAAATAACGTGATTTGAAAAGTAAGCGTAAATAGAAGACATATAAAATACATTTTTTATATTATATGTAGATATTTACGATGAAGTTCGAGCATTGACATTATTTCTGAATCACAACATCATTTAATTACATCCGCGCAAACTGTTACAAATAATGATTTTTTTATGCTACCGGTACCAGTGTGATCTGCGAATACTATTCAGAGCAGTCAGACCGCCGCACTGAGAAATGCAAATGTATGCCTCCTGATGACACTAGTGGACCATCTTTATGAGGAGACGAAAATCCTTCCCTTCCTTCAGGGTACTTCATGGAAATCATCCTAGCCATCATGTGGTGGATAAGATTCCCCCACTCAGGTGTGTCAGAAGTATCTACAAGATCCAGAGGACCAGAGATACAATATTAGTAACCACTCCAGACTCCTCAAATTTCTTTACAACTTTGTAATTTGCCTGCTTTATGGTACGATTATGTAACCCATAATATCTTCTTAAAGACATCGTCACCAATAATGGAAAATCTCTGCAAATCTGTGAATCTTTACATAAATTAGAAATATCAAGTGTTATTACTTTTTTTTCAAAATTTCAAAGCTTGGCCTGTCTTTTTTACGAAGGAATATTTTGGTCACTAACGCGACATTTTTGATTTTGCACTTTTTATTTCTCTAGTATCTACATATATAGTCCTTAAATTAGAGCAAGAAGAAAAGTTGTACTCTTTGCCCTTTCTTCGACTTTGGTTTACCTTTTGCCGGTAAGGCCCAGATGTCGAATTCCAGTCCCTTACTTTTTATAACACGAAATATATAAGCCTCTATTATGTTGCTTTTCTATTTTGTTTCAGGTCATATGCAAATTTGTTTATTCAGTTGAACGCAGTTTGTCAGTTTGAATTAACAATTGACTGCCACTCTATGATGCTCTCAAGTAGCATAAGAGCTCTGGAGATTGAATGTAATGGTAAGTAAAAATATGTATATATACAATGCGGGGATACTATTTATATTAAAATACAATACAAACCAAGCATATAGTAAACAGTAAAATATAAACAAATATATTTAAGTGAAGAAAAAAGTTCGGATAGACCATAGAAAAATTATTCTGTAAACATTTACGATTAAGTGGTCCTCAATAATGCGACAAATTATTCTTTATTAAATCCACCCCACTAATGGTCTGTGAAAATGTGTTTTTGTGAAAAATTCTTTAAGAATCCACCCTTAAAAACTACACCTACAGGGACTTGAAATGATTTTAAAAGTGCTCATAGTTCCTTGAAAACTTAGTTTTTTACAAGCAAAAACGTCGTTAAGATCGGAAATATCACACTACAGACACTCAGTTTGGAAATTTGGACTAGGAATAGACTAGAAAACCATTCTCTAAAAAAAAAATTCACAAGTTCCCAATTTAATCCATTTCGCAATGTTCAAATATAGTCTAGAAGCTGAACATTTATATGGTGGCTATATCCAGAGATCGATTGTTATTTATTATTCTGAGAACTTAAAATAACAATTTAAAACAATTCGGTTGAAAAAAAAATAGCGTAAAAAACCCTTAGGATTTCTAAAAGTATAAAATTATATAGTACAATGAGAACCATAATTATATAATTCCAACAATCTCCTATCTCCTACATTTTTTTTCAACCGCCCAATGAGAAATCTGCCCAAGATCATCTAAATATAGAATAATGGGGTTTATGTTACATGAGGCCTGCATCGATACTAGACACAGTAGATATCAAACGAGAATAAATATTTTTTTTTGTTTCTCCGGCATTTATTTATCAATCTCAAAACTTATTCTTTACAAAATCCTTAAAAAATATTTTCTAAAGATGAAAGACCTTTTTGGTCCTTAATAGAAAATTATTTAAAAAAAATTTAGTCGTTGGTCCTTCGAAAAATATTGCTTAAAAATACACGTATTTGCTGGTCCGGAAAAATCAACCTTTAAACAATCCATGCCATTGTTACTTTAAATATTCACGACGCTACTGGTACTATAAAAAATAACACGACATATTCTTTAAAATATCCACGTCATCTGTCCTTGAAAAAATATTCATAAAAATCCACGCCTGTTTGTGTCCTTGAAAAAATACTCTTTAAAAATCCACGCCTGTTTGGGTCCTTGAAAAAATATTCATAAAAATCCAAGCCTGTTTGGGTCCTTGAAAAAATATTCATAAAAATCCACGCCTGTTTGGGTCCTTGAAAAAATACTCTTTAAAAAAATCCACGACTGTTTGGGTCCTTGAAAAAATATTCTTTAAAAAATCCACGATGGGATGGATGGATTCTGTCCAATGAAGACCCCTATTGTTTTTGGGAAAGATCAATTAATATTTAGCGGATGAAATTGACCAAATACTTAATTTTTGTCCGTCTTTCTGGTCTTTCCAGAGGTCGCACTTATCTCCCAAACATCGCGAAATTTTACATCCCTGTTTTGATAAAGATCGGTCAATATTTAGCGTGTCAAATGGACCCTGACTTTTGTGTGAAAAATTGCAACTTTTGTATTCTATAGCGTATATATTAACTCCTGAAGGACATAGAGCCGAGAAATTGATAATATATCTAGGAGGAGTGGTTGACCTTTAAATTGATACCAATTTTATTGTCGTGTGTGCTCAGATGTGGGTGTTACACGTGCTTAGGTATTCATATATTCTTTAATAAACCATTACCACACTGGAGGGCGGCCATATAGCGCTGATCACTTTGAAATGTTCAATGAGGTTTCAGTTATGGTCAAGTACAACGCCTATAATTTTCGGTGATGATCAGATAATAATTTTGGGATGAAGTGTACCGAAAACATATTTTTTTTTGTGCATAGGCCACAATTATAAGCCGAACATCACATCACAACCCAACCCACGGTGAACTGAATATGGACAAGTAATTAGAAAGACTGTACTGAATATTAGTAATATTCGGAAAATAATTCAGTGTAAGAAAGAGGTTCAATTGAACTCAAATCGGGCAAGAGGGTGCAACTATCTCGATATATTGTCCAGGCTCGGAAATCCGCAGAAAGTTAGAGTTCCGTGGTAGTTGTGTAGGGTACCGTATGGTCGGCCCCGTCCGACTATACTGCTCCGCTCACTGGTTTTTAAAAAGAATGGTGCAGAACTTATGAAATCTTTTCAACAAATTTTCCATGAACTGCTAAAAGCCCATATTAAATATTAACGACTTGACAAAGGTCATGGACATCACCACAATATACACCAATGTAAATTTCAAAAAGAATAAAAGCCAAGGAAAATATATTTCTCCCATTATTCATATTTTCTTTCCATGATGTTATGACAAGTCAGAGATTTCTCAAGAATCGGAAAGGCAACATGACTTTTCAATTTATCTCAGCAAAAGTTATGCTGTGGAGATTTTCCCCCTCTTACCCATACATCATACCATCCATGCTAATGGGCTGGTGTTAATATGGGATTTCATTATGGAATTCCCTTATCTTTTGTCTATCCTGTCAAAATATTATCTCTCACTGGCAAGACAAGAGAAACTTTACCATTAACATCATGTCTAGTCCCATTATTTGGAAATATATTTTCTGTTTTTCTTTTTGCAAATATCATTCAATTTCACTGTATTGAATTACATATATCTTTGTTAATACTTATGTATTTGAAAAATAAAGAGACAAAGTTTTGTACACCAAATTCTCTGGGGTTTATCAGACTTTTTATATTGTTATTAAATTTTTAATGTTTACAAAAACGAGGATATTTTTCTAGATTCTTTTGCTGCTGCTGTGGTATACCGTAAAAAGTTTCCCTTCTCAATCTTAAGTACTATTGCGGTTTGTTTTTCCCTCCCCTTTCTTTTTTTCTTATTTTTTTGTTTTTAACAATAAAGAAAAAGTTTATTATTTCTGTTTTTGGAGAAAATGTCAACGAAGTGGTTTGTTCTACAGTATAGTTTTGGTTCGTTTATGGTCTGCTTTTATTCCGCTCAATTTTACGTATTTGGCGCCAAAAGAACTTTTAGGAAGAATAAGTTTTTTTTGGCAAATTTTTAAGAAAATTTCAAAGTTGTCATTAAGACAAAGTTATTTCCACATTAACTTTGTGGAAATGCTGAAAGTATTCGTGACGGAATAGAAGTAATTAAATATTGGCCGCTTGACAACGCTTCTATATTATATCAATCTAAAATGCTGCATTTATAATAACAAATTTTGGAAATTTATTAAAGAGCAAGAAGTAGGGTATATTTCTTAGAGATATCAGTGGGACTATAAATACCAATAATGTAGTAAACAATATTGAAATGCATTATTTAATAAGCACTTGTTTTGTAGAAAGAAAAGGATTATGTATGTGAAATGCCTCTGGAGAATATTTCAAGGAATAATTTAGTTTTGTTGGCGGGTTATTTGCGATATCATTGTATTTTATTATTGCACAAAAGGTAATAATAAATATTTGTTTAATTTATTTTTAATATTTAATTAATTTGTAGACACATTCTGTGTTTCGATATTGTATATAGCTAAATAGTAAATATGTTACCCAAAACCTTACCTGAAAATACATTCTTATATGAATATGTCGTGCCAAATAAACTTTTTTCTTTCGCCGACATCACGAAATGGTAATGTAACAGATGTATTTGCAATAAAAAAAAATATTATTTCTACTAAAAATATTGGCAAATAAACTATAACCAACTTGTCAATTACTACCGGAGCAACAAATGCTGAAATGGCAAAACAAAATATACAACACTCACACACATATGGGAAATTACAAAAATCTTTTAAATTCCTTGAAACTGAGGTTTGCAAGGTTATAACTCGCGAAATATGAACATATTGCATATAATTTAAATTAATTTCTATAAAATGAAGTGTTATTGTCAGAATCTTAAAATATTGGTAATAAATAATAAGTTGGGTGGAAGCTGTGATGGTGGTAATGTAAAAAAATGGGTGAAAATGTGTTGAAGCCAACGAGTTTTTTTTTGTGTTCCTTCCTGATTTGTGGCTAAACTACACAACGCACTCACATGTGATCAGTGACAAAGTTGCAGAATACCCCAAGGAGAATATGGTTCTAATGTATGATTTTTCGATATAATCACTGCATCCACCCAAAATGGATGCTGACATTTTGAAGCCGGATTTTCGGTGTTTTTTGAATTTTTCTTATAATTAGGATGCGCATCCAGAAAATGGACTAAACTAATTATAGGATTGTAGAACTCGTTATTTTGCTTCGTTTGGCGTCTATCTCATGAATGTGCTCACCGTAGCTTCTTTGCAATTGGAGTCCAAAGATGAAAATTTGGTGCGTAAATTTTTATAAGAAACATATTTTTTGAGTATAAAGTTAAGAAAGTCCATTCAAATTCCGTGGAACCCCGCGTGATTTTAGTTTTTTACGTGCCGGATCTAATGAGCCCATCCATCCGGCGGATATAGATACCTTGAACGTGGGAAAAACTGCAAAAACTTATTTTGACAAATTCGCGTATATAATCGCATTTTTCTTCGAATTGTTTTCACATACATTCATGGTTGTATTATCATATACGCGAATCTGTGTGAAAATAGATCTTAACTGATCCTTTTAAAATAGGTGTCCTTTTGTGTATTTTCATAGGAGATTACTGAAATCGGATGCGCATAAAAATCTTTTGCACGTTGCGTCATATTTAGCAATTTTTAGGGTTTTGCATAGTAAATTGCATCGAGCGGCACACTTTGGCCGCTAAATAAAACCTCGAAAAATTCATAATTATTGGAAGAGATTGCTTCGGTTTATACGAAAACCGCATGCGCATCAACTGATTTCAACGAATACGCGAATTGCATGCTTTTTAATATTGACCATTTTGATGTATTGTAAGTATGTATTTAGTCATTTTTAACGTCAAAACTCTTATCCGATGAATCTACCGATATTTAACAATCATCTAAAAGAATTTACAGAAGAAAGCGTCGTATATTTTAGAAGATTAAGGCAAAACCGTATTCCCTTAACAATACTAAAAAATCAAAAATTGGAAAAAAACATTTTGTGTCAATTCAAAAATTAATTTATTTTATTTTCTAATATCTTCATGCTTCTATTCGTTTTTCGCGACTATTATACCGTATTTCAATGTAATTTGACATGTATGCAAAGAAAACAATTTTTTTTTTCCATTTGTGAAGAAATTCGCGAATTACATCAAATAGGAATTCATTTAATTTATTTTTGAAATACAAGATTTAAAACCGCTATAACTTTAGTGCGCAGCATCCGAATTTGTGAACACGAACAGATTTCGAATCAGTATATTTTTCTTAACCTATGTACCAAAAATCATAAAGTGCTCTGAAAAAAAAAATTTCAATTTTTTTTAATGGAATTTTAAAAGAATTTTGTAATTTCCCATATATACAAATACAACTGAAACAAAAAGGACAAACATTTGTGGCACACTCACCAAAGTCAGCTGTATAAACCATTGACACTTTTTATGCCATTAAAATTTACCATCTGTCAATTTTATGGTCTGCAACCATTTTACGATTTCAACGCTCAATGCATTTAAATGTTATAGAAAGAAAGCAAATATGTATATACAAATACACATACACCAACACTCACCGTTTACACAATAAGCAGACATATGAACATTTTTACACACACAAGTGTATACATTTTTTATTATCACTAGTGTATTTATGTCTACAGACATAGACACGTTTATATAGATGCAATACAAAAATTCATGTATAGCCATCACACAAAAAACAAAAAATGTAAACTATGCATGTTTGCGTGTGTCTACGCTGCACTTTTTTCAATGTATGCGCAGCGTATGTATGGCTGTGAGCATTGTTTAAATAATTATTTTGTGTTTTTTGGTCATCTCACTGTTTACTGTTGAAAATGCTAATTTTTTGTTGTTATTATTGTTGCACTTTTTTGTTTATGCATAAAATTCCAATTTAATTGTATTTGTGTTTGACACAATTTTTTCCGGATCTAAGGTATATGGATATGTATATATTTGGGGGACATTCAGGTGGCACCAAAATCGGACAAATTATTTGATTCAATTGTGGGTAAACTATGGACCAAGATAATCTTTTTTCCAAAAAATATATTAATTCAAAAATATTTTCATTACACCCTTTTCACCAAATCCGACGTTTAGTATCGTGTTATACCCTACAGTGTATGGCCTTTTTTACTGAGCCTAGCTAAATTTTACGAATTTACTAAATCATTTTAGAATATGTTGACCGACTTTCAAATTTGTGTACATCTCCCATATTCGAATTGATGTCTGTTTAAAGTACACTTGGCCATAATAACAAATGTTGCTGTTTTTCACACAAAAACCACCATTTGAACCATTTAATTTATTGATCCATTTCATTTATTGACCGATCTTCAGCCATAGTTAGTCTTCGACCAGATCGTAATTGTGGTATCTGAACAACCGGAAAACTGACAAAAAATTACATTCTTCGTGTCTTGGTAGATCATTACCAAAACCTGTAGGTTTCGACTTTGGCCTACGTCTAAAATGAAATGATATTGACCGAATATGTAGATCTCTATACAAATTTTACTGAATAGAATTTATATATAATTAGAATTGCGTCTTCTATACCAACCTGATAAAGTAGCCTACATATATTTTATTTTAATCCCTAAATACTAGCAGATAATTACCAAACAAAAAATTACAGTCTTTGGGCAGAACTAAACGTTCGTGATCAATTTCTTGATGATAGTTCTATAATTGCGGAAGGATGGACAAACCTGTTTAGATCGACTCAACTAAACGAGATATGACGATCGCTATACTGAAAAGTGGACCTAGACTAATATTTCCTAGCGTTACACATTTTTGGGTCACACAAACCTATAAAATACTCACAACATATTTGTGTAGGCTTGAAAAAAAAGCGATTGCGGCACTTCAACAGACGTTCGTAAGATCGTCAAAGGTGACAAATTTATCGATTGTTACTTATGAGCCCGAAACGACATTATACTACGAGCACTCACCATTACTGAAATTGAGGGATCATTTGCCGCACAGTCCTGGCCTGATATTTCCTCGCATCTATGCGTAATCCGTTTGAGACACCTCCATATTTTGGGGGTATCTCAACCAGAGTGGAAAGTGTACATCGGTAATTTATTTCATCGCATGAAAACCATTTTTATACCCAACGATGTTTGGGATTTATCGGTCCATGTTTTGGTATAGCCCCCTATATAACGGTACCCCCTTATATTCAGTAATTTGGAATTTTCAAACGAAGTGGGTGTAATTTAATATTGACCCACTTTTTAGGTTAACATTCGCAAAAGGGTATAACTCAAATTTCGGTATTCTGCACGATTTTCAACCAAAATTGCTGTAATTTATAATAAATTCCTTTCATAAATTAAAGTATTATTCCCAAGTTTCAGAATATCCTGCAATATTCCGCAATTTTGTGTGAAATTTATAACCGAAATGTGCCGAATTTTTATTTTGATTTCTAATTGGATGTAAATTTTTCCTACTAAAATTGTTCTATATCTGTCCTCGTTTTGGTATATTTCTTATATACCGGTAGCCTAATTCTTGGTATTTTGATAATTTTGGATTGTTCAAGGTCCTACCACTATTTTCTAACATGCGAGTCTGTAGTTTGATATTTTTCTTCTGGTAGCAATTTCATATATCCAGAAATTAATTCTTAATTTGAAAAATCCTTTACCCCCTTCATTCTAGTTCTTAGTCGATACACAATACAAATTTGCATTTTAATTTGACATCTCTATAGGGTCCCAATTGAGAGTCAAATAGGGTCCCAATTGTATTTAAATCAGGCGTATTTATATATGAGACCAATATCTGCATCTGAAACGATTTAGAGCCAGCATCATTCTACGCCAAATTCAGTAAGCTATGCAAAATTTCATCACCAGCGGATATTTTGTGTAACGTTCTTGGAAATCAACACCTCTAATAAAATATTTTTTCGCAAAATGGTCTCCAAAAGTACAATAGCTCTCAAAATATGTTTTATCCGAAAATAATTCAACTATAAATTTTATATTAAATATAACAGAAAATATAAATTGATAATAATTATTACACAATTTATATAGAATTTTTCTCCTAAAAACATATTTCTACATTATTTCTCTAATAAACATATCCTTCCCTATTATTTAAATTAAGACATTTATTTACATTACATTTGTTTCTTTGCTGTTGTTGCTTTTTTGTAATGTAGTTGTTTTTTACATACCACAAAAAGAGGAAACAACTGCAACATTGCCAAATATTTGCATAAAAAAATGTTAGAAATAAACGTTTTTGTTTCTGTGCAAACCTACACACAAATATATATCGGTGTCCTATTTTTATCGGCAAAATAAGTACAAAATTGTTTTCAATATAAATAGTATGTACATAATACTATTGCATTATTTACCAAAAGTTTCATTTACATTGTCTTTAACGTTATTTGGTAATAAACATTGGAAGCTTAAATGAAATAGGATATTTCATTCGCCTCGTACAAGATTTAAAATTATTGATACGAATTTTATCAAAAGAAACATTAGGTCTAAAATCTATATTTCGATGAGACGTATTATTTTAACGTTAAAAGTCATGAACATCTTTGGAATCTAAATACGGAATATTGGAGTTATATTTAATTGCTCTATCCTAAATAATAAACTTATATTTATAACATTTGGTTGAAGATTTGATAAATTTTAAAACCTTAAAATACAACACTGATGCCAATTCGGTTGAAAATTGTACGGCATATTCCCACAATACCGAATATTGGGTGTTTTTCTTTTTTTTCACATATCAAAACGTGACCGGTATATATCCCATATTCAAAATTCCAGAACCTACGAGTATTGACACTGTGTTCAAAATTTGAAAGTGAATATTGTGATGTCTATCGCTATTTAAAAATAAAGATACTCATGATCTAAAGTATACTGTATCATAAAATATATCCCCATATAACTAAATTATATCTTCTTTATACAGGGTCTCTTGTAGAAGAAGACATTCACCACACTGTGGTACATGGTATTATGTTTTTGTGAATATGTTTGTAACAGGCAAAGGGAATCGAGACCCATGGTTCCTTTTGAAAATAAGCATAGAATCACTTTCTGAGTCGATTTATGCATGCCCGTCTGTCCATGTATTGAACAAAGTACAGGTCGCATTTATGACTCGATTTGGATAAAATTTGGCACAGGTCACTTATTTGGTCCAAGGACGAACCATACTCAAATTCGGAAAAATCGGTTAAGATTTAGATATAGCTCCTATATATATTTTCGTCCGATTTTACCTAAATAGTGTACTGAATTCCTAAAACCCGATTGAGACAAAATTTGCACAGCGCACATAATTAGGTCGAGATTGTTGTATGTGAAGTTTTGTGAAAATCCGTTCAGATTTAGATATAGCTCTCACATATAGCTTCATCCGATTTTATGTGAATGATACATTAAATTCCAAATATTGTGTGATTGGGGCACAATTATTCACAGTGTATTGATTTGTGTTCAGACTGATGTTCGCGAAGCTTTGTTAAAATCGGTTCAGAGTTAGATATAGCTCCCATATATAGTTTCGTCCGATTTTATGCGGATGATGCACCAGACTCCCAATATTTGTCTGATTGGGACAACACATTGCACAGCGTACTGAATTATGTCCAGACTAATGTCTGCGAAGTTTTGTTTAAATCGGTTCAGATTTAGATATAGCTCCTATATATAGTTTAGTCCGATTCTATGTGAATGATGCACCAAACTCCCAATATTTGTCCCATTGAGACACAATTTTGCACAGCGTTCTGAATTAGGTTTAGATGGATGTATGAGAAGTTTTGTTGAAATCGGTTCAGATGTATATATGAGAAGTTTTGTTGAAATCGGTTCAGATGTATATATGTCTCCCATATATTGTTTCGTCGGATTTTATGTAAATGGTGCACCAAAAAATCCAAGTCTGCACGTTTGTCATGCAATTTTTCGTAGATTTCAGAATGATATGTGTATGGTGTTTTTTTTGATTCAAATATCTATGTAGATCACAATTTAGTGTACTGTCTGCAGTATATTTTTAGTTTACCTGTATATTTATATTTATACTTATATTTATACTTATATATATATATATATATATATTAACTTATTGAAGTTTACAATGCGTAGAGACTCTAATAAGCGATTAGTTTAATTCTTTAATGGAAGAACGTATACATAATTTTATTGATCCAACGTTTGGGCATTACAGTTTCATATATCGACGGTTGTCAGTGCATATAAGTAATAATATTACGGTAATATTACAAATACGACACCATTTCAAGTTGTTGGTGAAACTGTTTAGGAATATAAGTATTTGTGGCGTTAAAAAGTAAATCTGAAACATATTAAAGCCATTAAAGTTTCATAACTACAATTATGTTATCTCCCCCAATTCAGTAGCCCAGCCTTCCATTTTCAATAAGTATTGAATTTAATTAGAGACATTTATTGTCGTATCTCCTCCACCAATTTACATGAAATTTTGAACAGCAACAAGTCTACAAGTCTTTTGTTAAATAAATGGTTTCATGCAAACGATCGTTAAACAAAAACCTCTATCCCCGCATGGTAACCGCCACCATTGTCATTTTTCACCAAGCAATTAGTTCATCAATAAATATTCATTCAGTCCTGCAATGGTGTGTGCGTTGTTTTGTACTCGTGTGTTTACATTTCGTGTTTGACAATCTTCTCCACTTCTTGACTGGGACTAAAAGAGGTGAAAAGAAGGCGTGTACGTGTATTCAACTTACAGCTTTTATATCCATGAATAAATATAAATGTATTTAAATAACAAATAAGAAAACACTGAAGCTGTTTCATGCCCGAATGCTATTGGCAAATGTATGTGTTGCTCTGAGGGTATATGTATTGGTGGTGGCAGTGGTGTGTGTATTTGTATATGCGGAAAACAATATTGTATCTTTTGCCAATGTAATGGGGCTTTTTATATATATTTCTATATGGATGTCAATGTACAAGGGTGTATCGATAATAATCAGGTCGATATACCTCAAATATTTCCTCTTACTATTGTAAGTTCCGAGCGTCTCTAATTTCGGAGAATTTTTGAAAAAATCTATCAGATGGAGCAAATTTTTTTTTTAATTTTATTTCCAGTACGACCACCCTATTACTCCCCATCAGTGTGTGTGTGTGTAACAAAATTGTGTCCCACTGAATAACATTTTTCCCTTTTTACACTATCGAATATTGCTTCAAGTGTGAATTGTCGTATATTTACAACAAAGTGAGAAAAGGATGTCTTATTTTTTATTGTTGCAACTGTTGATTGTATTCCATTATGCTGACAACAACAAATACACAAATATAGAACATTTTCAATACGTTGCTTTTATGCTGTTTCCACTTATTCACACTAACGCAAAATATTGGCTTTTGCATCAAAGGATTTAAATATAAAGGACAATAACATATAACGAGACTGCTTTTTTACATATCGGAGAGAGAAAAAAATTAAACTATTTTCTGGGAAAGAAATATAAATATGAGCTGCTACGGGATATTCTATATATGCCTTGAACAACGGGCTTTTCTACAGAGTCTACGTACAGACCCGTTGAGGGAGTATTTTATGGACGAATTAAGGAGAGGCTGATGGTGGCTTGTGACTTTAAGCAAGAAGTAAGGAGTATTTCATGGACGAACTTAAACCACGGGAACGTTTCATATAGGATAAAAAATTACATATTTTTAGCTCTCATTGGGTGGCCACTCAGGGTACCTAAAAATTAAATTCTTGGGGTGAAGTCACCATTTAAAAATTCAGCCCCTCTGGCTGCTGACGCTTTCTTTCCTTTGTATTTAACTTAATTTAAAACTAACCAGCCATCATAGATACCATCAATCACTTATGCTGGCCACTTGTGGAAGTGGAAGTTATTTATCTACTTTAACAGTCTGAGAGTTCCTGTCAAATAGGCTTTTGGCTAATGTCCTTCACATGGAGGTATATTAATTTTCATTTCAACTAAAAAATTGTCTTGTGCACAAGATTAATGATTGTCATCGTCGGAGCAGAAGAAAAAAAGAAAAAAAAAACAAATCTACTATTTAAAGCATAATCGTTTTCAGAACATTTTATTTGTATCAGACATTCTCAAGTAAATAAAGCTGCTTAAATTTTATATTCGGGATTATGTGAGAAAACAGTTTAAACAGCAGCATTTTACAATTCCACCTAATTGGTTGTGAAAAGTAGAACAATAATTTTTAAGTAGCAATTATTTGTATGTTTAGATATTTAAACAGCTTATCTTTTTTCTTTAGAAAATTACACATGTGAAATCTGCAAAGTTGTTCAAATTGTAATTTGTTTTTTTTTTTTTTTTAATTATTACGCTGTGACGTATTTTCAATTTGAAAATTGCGAACCAATCGGAAACGCCAAAATCTGAATGCCCATGATTGTAGAAGAAAACCCCTAGTTGGGTTTTGAATTATTAGTTAAGGTTTTGTTTATATCCGGTTTTAATTTTTTCGATTATAAGCAATCGAATATAAAGGTTCAGTCTCATTTGCGTTCTCTTCAGAATTTACAAGCATATTCCCACTGCTGTGGCTGTAATTTGGCATTCCTGATTACTGACAAATAAAAAACTTCTTTACAGAAAATGTTCTTTATAGGTACATGATTTTTACATCGCTCCCTTACAAAGGTCTCGCTCAACTTACGGTTCCTTGTTGTTTCTAGAATATTTATCTCGGGGTCAAAATTTGTTTTGATTTAATTCGAATCTAGCCTAATTCAAGAAAGTCCCTACAAAATTTCATGTGAAAATCTCAAGAACTCTTGAAGACATAGCCGATTTATTGTGTCAGCATCAAGTGTCGGCTGAAAGGCTTCTCAAACTTTAAACGCGTTTTTCTCTAAACATTGTTTTGCGAATGGCGGGAACGATAACTCAAAAACTAATGACCCAATCGAATCCAAATTTTTACACGTTCCTCTGTGAATGTATAGCTATCGTATGAACTAGGATAAAGCCAATCGGTGAAGATCTTCCTTATTTTTATACCCTTCACCACACTGTGGTACAGGTTATTATGTCTTTGTGCATATGTTTGTAACAGGCAAAAGGAAACGAGATAGACACATGGTTCCTTTTGAGATTAAGCATAGAATCACTTTCTGAGTCGATTTATGCATGTCCGTCCGTCTGTCCGTCTGTAGATGTTAAATTGTAAACAAAGTACAGGTCGCATTTATAATCCGATTTGGATGAAATTTGGCACAAGTCACTTATTTGGCCCAAGGAAGAAATCGGTCCAGATTTAGATATAGCTCCCATATATAGTTTTGTCCGATTTCATGTAAATGGTGCACCAAAGTCCCTATATATCTTTCGATTTGTACGAAATTTGGCATAACGTACTGAATTGAGCCTGGAATGATGTCTGCCAAGTTTCATGAAAATCGGCCCAGATTTAGATATAGCTCCCATATAGTTTCGTCCGATTTCATGTAAATGGTGCACCAAAGTCCCTATATATCTTTCCATTTGCACGAAATATGGCATGACGTATTGAATTGAGCGTAGAGCGATGTCTGCTAAGTTTCGTGAAAATCGGTTCAGATCTATATATATATGTTTTTTGTCCGATTTAATTTAAATAATGTGCAAAAGTTCTAATGCATAGCGTACTGAATTTAGTCCAGAATTTTGTGTGCCAAGTTTCGTAAAATTCAGTTGGGATTTAGATATAGCTGATATGAAGTAATTGACGCACCAAGAAACCAATATATGGCTGATAGGAACTAAACGTACCGAAATTAGTATAACTTAACCTGTGACAAGTTTCGTTGAAATCGTTTCATATTTGGGTATAGCTTCTATATATACTTTCGTCCGATTTTAAGTAAATTGTACATCAAACTCCTCATGTTTGTCAGATCGACATCAAATTTTGCACAACGTACAAAATTGAGCCTAGAATAACGTAGTTACGTTTTCTAGAAGTACATACATAGCCCAACGGATGACCTATTGATATTTGTTTGATGTCGATTTTCATACTTTTGTCCCAAACGAATGACATGTTTATGGATAGATCTAGTCCGATTCACATTTAGATAAATATCACTTATTTTATTTCATGCAATTTCATGTTAATAATGCTATTTAATATACCCATAGTGGTGAAGGGTATCATATAGTCGGCCCCGTCCGACTTTACTACTTTCCTTACTGGTTAAACTTGGTTTTTGTCCAAAACTCGGCGATTTTCCAAAAATATTTTTTGCAAAGGTCCGCCATTTTGTTAATTTTAGAGCGAAGTCAATAATCCTAGTTCATACGAGAGCCAGACATGTACTCTTTCTAACACCGTTGGATTTTTCGGATTCCGATGTTCCGGTGAGGAGTTATCATGCCCGCCATCAAAAATAAGGACTTTTCTTTAATTACAAAAAACAACAACAAAGCAATAACAAAATTTTTTTGTAAATTGTTTTTCTTCTCTTTTAAAACTTCAAATATATATGTGCAATGTTACAAACCTTAACAAGCATTGGTATTGATTTACCAGCCCATTGAAAATCTTGAAAAATTAATGATTAATGATAAGATTCACGATTTCGATTCCTCGATATAGACTCCATTGTTAATGAAGAATTTGTCTATAAGACCCCTGTTCAACCATTCCGAGTAAACAGCTATACACTCCCTTTAAAAACTTTGAATTTAATTTTCTTGAATACGTCTTGCATGCTGCCAAAATAAATTTCTTAAGAATTACGATTGACTGAAGTTTGAGGACAAATTTCGATAAAAAAAATCGCAAAATAACATTAAATGAATCTGAAGTTCGCAAGGAACTGCATTACCACAAAAATACAATAACAACAGAACTACTACAATTGCAGACGAAAAAAAAATAAAAACTTTTCTTTATGTACTTCTTTGGCAAACTTTATTTATTCTTTGGGAAAACTGCAGACAGTTTTCAATCACTTAATATGAAAAATGTTACACATTGAAAAAAAACCCCGAATGAACCAATGTTGAAAGTTCTCCACTCCAAACCCTCCCTCCCTACCACGCCGACATTGTATACCAAAATTTATTGTATTTGTGGCCGTTTGTAAATGTCACATCAAAAAATATTTGCGACACAAAATTCAGTGGTTTGTGAAAATATTGTGCTTTCAAACAAGCACATCATAATATTTTAAGAACTGTCAGTGATTTTTTGTGAAATGTCATTTTTTGGAGAGGTTTTGTGATCAAAAATGTTAAAGTTTTATGACTAAAATAATTTACTGACAAATTGGCATGGACTGAAAGGATATTTCGTTACATTTGTGTGATTGTTTTCATGGCAGGCGATGGACTTTTGTGATTTTTTGAGACAGTTTTTTAAAAGAATAATGGGATAAGAAATATTTATATATTTTTTTAAATTTTTGTTATTTGAATTTTGCCTTGTAAGGGCAGTGATCATTTGAAAGTAATTTTTGAGTGGTTATTTATACTCTTTCGAGTCGAGCTTGATGATCTAAGTTTTGCAATGAAAAGGAAAGCCAGGAGAAGAACCTACGTACCCACCATTATGCGACGCGTTTCGCCGTTGGTTAAGCGGCTCATCAGGCATATTGGGCAATGTGGCTTTACAAATGTCGTACGTTGATAACTTGTATTTATTCCGCCCTGATGCGAAACTTGCATATGCGAATTAAATTCAAATTTTGTCAAAGTTCGACATTTGTCTTCATTCTAGGAACAGTCCTTTTCAAAGCAGATTTTTGTTGTAGAGATGGATAATTAATCCACACACCTACAATTGCTTCCTGGTATACACATGTTTTTGCGCAACCGTTTTGGAAGGACTGTTCCTAGAATGAAGACAAATGTCGAACTTTGACAAAATTTGAATTTAATTCGCATATGCAAGTTTTGCATCAGGGCGGAATAAATACAAGTTATCAACGTACGACATTTGTAAAGCCACATAGCCCAATATGCCTGATGAGCCGCTTAACCAACGGCGAAACGCGTCGCATAATGGTGGGTACGTAGGTTCTTCTCCTGGCTTTCCTTTTCATTGCAAAACTTAGATCATCAAGCTCGACTCGAAAGAGTATAAATAACCACTTAAAAATTACTTTCAAATGATCACTACCCTTACAAGGCAAAATTCAAATAACAAAAATTAATTTCAGTCGAGCACGGCTAGGGCTCGAACCTAGGTCCTCAGAGCAACACAAATGTTGCCAAGACCGCTTAACGTTCTGAGCCATCAACACTTCTAAAAACGGTTGCGCAAAACATGTGTATACCAGGAAGCAATTGTAGGTGTGTGGATTAATTATCCATCTCTACAACAAAAATCTGCTTTGAAAAGGACTGTTCCTAGAATGAAGACAAATGTCGAACTTTGACAAAATTTGAATTTAATTCGCATATGCAAGTTTCGCATCAGGGCGGAATAAATACAAGTTATCAACGTACGACATTTGTAAAGCCACATAGCCCAATATGCCTGATGAGCCGCTTAACCAACGGCGAAACGCGTCGCATAATGGTGGGTACGTAGGTTCTTCTCCTGGCTTTCCTTTTCATTGCAAAACTTAGATCATCAAGCTCGACTCGAAAGAGTATAAATAACCACTTAAAAAATATTTTTTTAAATATTATATATAATATACACTTTGGAAGAAATTAATTCACTTTTCGACTCGTCTACCAGACCTCCTAAGCATCAGCTTGTTCAGGGCTACCTGAACCTGAGCTGACTCAAGATACATACAAGGCAACGTATGTATCTTGATTCAGCTCGTTTTTTAAAGACAACGTTTGAAAGACTCCCTGGAGCTCGTTAAAAGGAAAAACTACAGATGAGCGTATGTATTTGGCCTAGGACCTAGAACATACCGATTATGCGTGATCTTTGTAGAGCGACTTTCTACGTAGACGAACATGGATCTTTAAAATATGCAAAAGTACAAAAAGCATTTACCCAGCAAGCTAACGGAATGCGGAATTATAGTCTCTACCAAATTCGGTCTGAAAATACAGAACTCGTACTTTTTTCCTGGCATTGAAAAAATATTCTTTAAAAAAACCCACGCCTATTCAGGTCATTGAAAAAATAATCTTTACAAAAATCCACGCCTACTTGGGTCATTGAAAAAATATTCTTTAAAAAACCAAACCACGTCTATTTGGGCCGTTGAAAAAATTTTCTTTAAAAAATCCACGCCATGCTTGGGACCGTAACAAAGTAATCACAATATAGGTCCTTGAAAAAAAGTCTTTACAAAATCTACACACTTTTTGGGTCCTTGAAAAAATTGTCTTTAAAAAAATAACGCCTCCTTTTTGTCCTTGAACAATATTTTATTGCAAATTTACCTTTTGAAGGGATCCTTCAAAAACTATTCTTTAAAAAATTTACGGCTTAGTTAGGACTTTGAACAAATTTTCGTTAAGAAATCGACACCTTGTTTGAGACCTAGACAAAACTATTTAGTAATAAATCTACACCTTGTTTGGGAGCTTGAAAAAATGTTCCTTAAGAAAAAATATTCGTAGAAAAATCCACACCTATGTCTGTTTGACCCTACACAAAATTTTCTTTAAAATCCGTGAGGAAAGTTCAAAAGTCGGACGGGGCCGACTATATGAAACCCTTTATCACTTTGGGTAAATGCAAGACATGTTAATATCTACAATATCCTGTAGATAGAACGGTCATAGAATCTTTGGAGGACTGTTGAGATGGAATCGGGTGAAATTAAATGTGCTATCTAGATAGATATTTGAACCAATTGAAAAAAAAAAACACCCAAACACATACCATTCTGAAATCAATGAAAAATTACATTTCAAACGGATAGGCTTGGATCTTTGTTGTATCATTTCTATTAAATCCAGTCAAATCATGTATGGGAGCTATTTATAAACACATGGACCTAATTGAGTAACCGTTGCATACACCATTTGTTTTTGTTATCACTCTATATTCACTTTAATATCCTCTGCCACATTTTATGTAAATCGAACAAACATAGGCCCTTCGGTGCACCATTTACATAAAATCGAACGAAAATATATATAAGTCCTATATCAAAATTTGAGTCGATTTCAACAAACCTTATCACGCATAATTGTTCCTCAATAGCATTCGCTATGCAATATTTTGTCTCAATCGAACACATATTGGGAGTTTGGTGTATCATTCACCAAAACTCGGACGAAAATATATACATGAGCTATGTCTAAATCTGAACCAATTTTAACAAAACTTCGCAGACATCAGTCAGTACTCTGTGCAGAATTTTGTGCCATTCGAACAAATATTGGGAGGTGCATCATTTACCAAAAATGGGAAGAAACTATACACGGGAGCTATATCTAAATCTGAACCGATTCCAACAAAACTACGCAGACATCAATCTGAACCTGATTCAGTACTCTGTGCAAAATTTTGTCCCAATCGGGCAAATATTGGGAGTTTGGTGTATCATTCACCAAAAATCGGACGAAACTATATATAGGAGCTATATCTACATCCGAACCTATTCTAACAAAACTTCGCCGACATCAATCTGAACCTGATTCAGTACTTTGTTCCAAATTTTGTCCCAATATGCCAAATATTTGTCCCAATCGGGCAAATATTGGGAGTTTGGTGTATCATTCACCAAAAAATCGGACGAAACTATATATGGGAGCTATACCTAATCTGAACCGATTTTAACAAAACTTCGCAGACATCAGTCAGTACTCTGTGCAGAATTTTGTGCCAATCGGACAAATATTGGGAGTTTGGTGCATCATTCACCAAAAATCGGAAGAAACTATATACGGGAGCTATATCTAAATCTGAACCGATTCCAACAAAACTCTGCAGACATCAATCTGAACCTGATTCGGTACTCTGTGCAAAATTTTGTCCCAATCGGGCAAATATTGGGAGTTTGGTGTATCATTCACCAAAAATCGGACGAAACTATATATAGGAGCTATATCTAAATTTGAACCTATTTTAACATAACTTCGCAGACATCAATCTGAACCTGATTCAGTATTCAGTGCAAAATCGGCAAATATTGGGAGTTTGGTGTATCATTCACCAAAAATCGGACGAAACTATATATGGGAGCTATATCTAAATCTGAACCGATTTTAACAAAACTTCGTAGACATCAGTCTGGACCTTATTCAGAACTTTGTGCCAATCGCACAAATATTGGGAGTTTGGTGCATCATTCACATAAAATCGGACAAAAATATATGTGGGAGCTATATCTAAATCTGAACCTATTTTCTCCAATTTCAATAGGGTTCGTCCCTGGGCCAAATAAGTGAACTGTGCAAAATTTCATCCAAGTCGGATCATAAATGCGACCTGTACTTTGTTAACAAAAATACATGGACGGACGATGCATAAATGGACTCAGAAAGTGATTCTATGCATATTCTCAAAAGGAACCATGGGTCTATCTCGATTCCTTTTGACTGTTACAAACATATGCACAAAGACATAATACCCTGTACCACAGTCTGGTGAAGGCTATAAAAATGCAGGCCCAGGGATGTATTACTCCTTGAAAAGTATTCTTTAAAATTCAACAGTCCTTCAAAAAAATTCTGAAATGTTTTTGGTCTTTAAAAAAATATTAAAAAAATTCATTGCCTATTATTGTATTGCTCCTTGAAAAAATAATCTTCGAAAAATCCAAGCCAATTAAAAAAATAATGCTCGCCTATAATTAATTCCTTGAGATCAATTTTATTGTGATTGTCTATGGTCTCCAAAAACGTTGTATTCTTTTTGATAGCCCTCGGACGAATTAAACATATCTAATCGTCCACACACACAATTATGTATATAACTCCCAAATTACTCTTAACCTACATCTCAATTTACCTTCTAACCAAATATATGGAAATTGCCAAACGTAAAATCTCTACCCTTTCCTCTAAAAGCCATGTGATTTTAATAATTGCTTTACAATTTTGTACGAGCGTATGTAGATACTATTCAACTTTCTTTGGGAATGAAATCTCTATCTAATGGTCAGAAACACTCAAGTGGTCATTAAAAAAAATAAACCTTCCTTTTCACAATTCTCCATGTAAATCCGATTGAACGAAATTGTGTAACAAACCAAGCCTAAAATCCTCTTATTCAAAAGGAAATAACAAAGCACAAATACACGTGCATTTACATATGTGGGATAACTTTACATTTGTGATAGGCTCTGTCATCTGGCAGTGCTTAACAAGCAACTGAATGGCCAGTTTAAGGGGTTTCTTCTTCGTGGACATTTTTTAACGGATGGCGATATAATTTCTGATGGGTGCTTGGGTACAGATTGTCACCAACTAATGTAGGTTGGTGTAGGTTAGGTGCGAAAAGATACTCGTGGATTTATTGATGACTAGTTATTAGGTATTGCAACAAATTAACCACCGATTTTGAACAATTCCTTTTAACTCAAAATATCAATTCTTTCATTCTAATTGACAGTATTACCCTTTAAGAATTTTATCGTTCATTTATCAAAACAACAACAAATCAATATTCCATCAACATTCCACATCATTCATGACCCATCAATACAATCCATTTAATCTGGCAGGGACAGCTCCGGTCGCAGCAATTTCTATCATTTAACAATATTGACACCAATAAGCAGCTATTTTTCCCAAGCTTTGAATGCATTCATCAAAATCCCATAACCATTTTTAATTTCTAGTTTTAGCGATTCAGTTTTTCAACGGAAGCGCAACCAATCAACACTCGCAGTAACAAATTCAGTTGGCAAACCTAAATCAAATGGTTTTAACCGTTCGGTTGAATAACTTACTGCCTGGCTACCGAATATATTTTTAACGATCTACCAAACAAACAATATTTCTATTGCACAAAAACATTTACAAAATTTTTATGATGGGGCACATTCCGGTTCATACATTCAGTTAACTATACACATCAAAAATTTAATAATTTTTCAAGGACCTAACCGGCATAGTTTAAAGACTTAAAGACTAAATCCACATAACCGCTTAACAACCCGGA